>NC_041234.1:4066248-4080587 GCF_002837175.3 Physeter macrocephalus | reverse complement strand
ACTCTCTCCCTCAAGCCCCTTTCTCTCCTGAAATCCCCCCTGTCTCACAGCCCTCCCATTTCTCCCTCTAAGCCCTGCCCACATGGTACTGCCCCTGCCTCAGCATCTTCAGCTGATAGCACCACCTCCTTTGCGCTGGTGGAGCTGGGTGAAGCTCGTGTATTCAGTGCAGTCTAAGGTCAAGATGGCCACATGAGGATGTGCGGGAAGGGCTTCTGCCCCCCACTCAGGGACCGGGTGACCAGCTCCCCGCCATGGAGGGCGGTTGTCTTAAAGGATAACCTCTTCTCCTACGATGGTGTAGAGGGCTCCATCCCTGACCGAGGGGAGGGGCAGATTCTAGGATGGGTGTGTCTTATTCTAGTTCCAATATTCTCTAACCCTGAAAACAATTTTTTGTTATAAATATATAGTGACTCTATAATAGAGTTTAGAAAGTAGGAAGCAGGAAAATTTATTATTATTATTTTTTTCTGTATGCCTAGTTCTTCCCTTCCTGTTACCCTCTAGATTCAATAAAATCCTCTTTAAATAATGTCTTCTGGTCCCAGCCACACGGCAGAGTATTAAGGGGAGGTCATGGTGGTGGCCATGTTGATGCCTAAGAGCCCTACAAAGTCGAAGGAGTCTGGAAGCAGGAGAATTTAAATCGAGCACTCATACAGTACCCCAGTACAACCACTTTCATTTTATTTTGGTGTATGTCTTTTTAGACTTTTTACTATATACTTGAAGATAATATAATATATGGATAATATTAATATATGTAGTATATATAATTGTACATCCTGGGTTTTTGTTTTTGTTTTTTTACTTCATAGTCATCTCCAAAGCTAGTGTTTGTAGTAGCCGAATATGTGAGTTCCTGAATCTTAACTTATGTAACCATTTCCCTACCATTTGAGTATTTAGGTTGCTTCCATAATCTTGATATTATAAGTAAGGATGGCATGGGCACTATTTTCCTTTTTATCCTTTAAGGAAATCAGGTTGTACACAGGGTGACATTCCACATCCATTCTTTGTTTCCATAGCCTCCAAATGACTGGAATGGCCCATGCTGATGATTATGATGTTAAGTCCATGAGAGTCATTACATGTGCATTGGCAGGGTACTTGCCATTCCTGTGTTTGTTTTCAGTTTTAGCTCAAGAAACTCTGCTCATATGGCTTATCATCCCTTCTATGCTCTCTGTGTGTGTGTGTGTGTGTGACAGAGGCAGGGAGAGAGGGGAGAGAGGGAGACACCTCTGAAGGAGACTGCTGGTGGGGCTTTCCTGTTCCGCAGCGCGTTCGTATTCATCACGCCATTTTGAGATGATTAATCCTGGTTCAGTGCTCAGGCATGAGAATAGGGAATACACAGTGAAAGGTAAAACCCTCAAGGACTTGGTTCCTTCTCTTCTCTTTCTTTCCCCCTTCCCTCCCTCCCTCCTTCCACTTCACACCCTGACTGGCATTTTAAAGGGATTTTGTTTCCCAGAACCACAGGGAGAATTGTGTCCCAGAGGCCCTGTGTCCTCAATGGGACTTCACGTTTGGCTGGGATATGGGTCCACCTCCCATGCTGACGAGGGAAAGGTCGTGGCTGTAATAACCGTCCTGTGATTTCCTAGCTTAGCTTTGTGTCATTGTCATACACTCCCCTGAAAAAATTGGGCTTTTGGCTTCAAAGGGCATCAGATAAGGGTGGCTAGAACCCCAAGATCCAGGCTGGGAGAACCATCTCGAAGCCTGCCTTCTTGACACATCAGTTTTGTTAATGCACAGCACTGTGTAAAGCATTCGTTCCTCAACCACCAGGTGCATGTCAAATGCCTGCTCGTGTACCTGGCCAAAAAGGAGCTGAATATTTATGATGCCCTTTCAAGGCCAAGTGTCTGTGAAAGTTCTAAACTTTATAATAACACGTGTTAGGAAACCTTGGTAGCTAAAGGGTACTGTATCCTTTCTCCCTTTGTTTCAGTTTCAAATTATGAACAGAACTGGCCTGCACCGGCAGGACAAACCAGACACTTAATTCAGTACTGCCGTATATTGGAGTTCAGTTAGATTCTCCATGTCTTTATTGAGCGCCTGTTAGGTGTGAGATCTGATAACCAGAGGGACTCGGAGATATCTGAAGTTCCCCTCAATGACACATTTTCGGTAACTTTCATTTCCCTAGTCGGGTGGGAGATTGTGATGTGATCATTTCACGAACCACACGATGAAATAAGCAGTTAAACCAAAGGGTGTTTGTTTGAACAACTTTTGTTTCTCCCCAAAGAAGGAAAGATATCCATTTGAGGAACACACATCAAGTTAGAAGACAACTCTCTGAGATAACAGTTGTTAGTCAGTGTCTCTGAAACTCCCTCCTCACTGCAGGTCTAGAGAAACCAAAGAGAACAGTCTTTCTCAAATGAGTAAGGCTGAAGTTCCCTTCACCAGGGAAGTATTTACCGAGAAGCCCTCTTTTGCCTTGAACTTTAAAAAATGTTTATTAGCTTTTATTTATTTATTTACTTAATTGCAGTAAAATATACATAACAGAAAATTTACCAGTGAACTCTTTTTTTTTATTGTGGTAACGTATATGGAACATAAAATTTACCGTCTTAACCATTTTTAAGTGGACAGTTCAGTGGCATAAAGTACATTCACATTGTTGTACAGCCATCACCACCATCCATCCACAGAACTCTTTCCATCTGGCAAAGCAGAGACTCCATATCCCTTAAACAGCAACTTCCCGTTTGCCTCTCCCCCCAGCCCTTGGCAACCAGCATTCTCCTTTCTGTCTCTATGAGCTTGACTGCTCCAGGGACCTCATTTAAGTGGACTCATACAGTGTTTGTGCTTTTGTGTCTGGCTTATTTCACCTAGCGTGGTGTCTTCAAGGTTCATTCATGTTGTAGCGTGTGTCAGAATTTCATTCTTTTTTAATTACCTTAAACTTTTCAATAATGATGCTTCTTGAAAAATAGGCACTTAACTAGATACAGACTCCTTTTGCTTTTAGCTCATTTGGAAGTATAAACCTGTAACGGATTCACAAATTAAGGATAAATTAACCCAATGAAGCTCAAATCAACACTAATAAGAGACCCAATGACATGTTTCAGTGATGCCATTGTTGCTGACGAGGCGGCAAGGCACACATGCTGCGGTGCAGTCTTTTGAGTTCACTTGGTTCTCTCGTCTCTTCTCTATTCGAACCAATGTGAGAATCCTTCCTTCACACAGTGCTCTCTGAGACCTTTTCACGGGGGTGCTGTGCATTAGAACCGGTTTTGAAAGCCGATAGGATATTTGATACACACAGACCACATGTCGTGTGGACAGCGTGAAGCATCAGTATAAAATATGTACTCATGCACCCATCCCTCAACATGTGCTCTGGCTCTGTCCTCTTCTCCTGCCTTCTCTGGAGGAGACAAGCATCAGGAGCCTTTTAAAAAATAATCTTTCCCTTCTTTTTAAGAAATAGTTTGATCATTTCCATATGTATCTCCTAAAAACATATTGTCTGGTTTTGCTTGGTTTTAGTTTTATATAACCGGCATCCAAACCGCACAGAGACTTGTGACTTGCTGTCTCTCATTTTGTACTTCACTTCTTTTCCCTGTCTGATCTTCCATTGTTTGAATGTGCCATTGTGTCTTTTTCCTTTCTCCTGGTGATGGACTTTTGCATTGCTTCCCATTTTTGCTACTGTGAATGGACGTCCTATCACCATGCTGGTCAGTGTCTCCAGGTGCCCGTGTGAAATACGTTTTTGAAAGGTGTATGACAAGGAGTGATTTTGCTGGGTTGCAAGTTGCTGGATTTCCAAAGTGGTTGTACCAGCATGTTTCCAGCAAAGGAGTGGACGAACAAACTAATGAATGAAGGAGAGAATGCTGTATTCATTGAAGGAGAGAGGATGTGAGCTTTAGAAGAGAATGCCTAATTGGTTTTCACACTGTGTGCTCCCACAGTATAAACATTTCTGCTGCTCCCATTCTGCCCAACATTTGGTGTCCTCTGCCTCTGTCATCATGTCTCCTTTTCTGGCTCTTCAGCCTCCCTCTTCCATCTTTTAAAGACCCTTGTGATTACACTGGGCTCACCCAGGTAATCCAGGATAATCTCCTCATCTCAAGATCCTCAACTTAATCGCATCTGCATAGTCCCTTTTGCCAGGTTAGGTCACATACTCACAGGTTCTGGGAATTAAAATGTGGGCATATTGGGGGGGGAGGCATTGTTACCTCTACCATGGAGGGAGGGAAGCATTCCATTTCTAAAAGGAGGAAGGCGATACTGGGAGATAATGATTAGTCTCTGCTGTATTATATGACTGCGTTTTTGCCCACCTCATGCATGTGGATAGATTTTAAAAGTATTAAATTGTCAGAGCTGGCGAACTTGCTGAAGATGGGACTTTGTTTTCTCATATTTGTGGTTCTTGGGATTCACATGTCTAAATAATCACAAAAGCAAACTAATTTTTTAAAAATACATTTATTTATTTATTTATTTATTTATTTATGGCTATGTTGGGTCTTCATTGTGGTGCACGGGCTTCTCATTGCGGTGGCTTCTCTTGTTGTGGAGCATGGGCTCTAAGTGCATGGGTTTCAGTAGCTGCAGCATGTGGGCTCAGTAGCTGTGGCTCATGGGCTCTAGAGCGCAGGCTTAGTGGTTGTGGAGCATGGGCTTGGTTGCTCTGTGACATGTGGGATCTTCCCGGACCAGGGCTCAAACCTGTGTCCCCTGCATTGGCAGGCGGATTCTTAACCACTGTGCCACCAGGGAAGTCCGACACAAACTATTTTTGAGGCCTACATCCTTTGTCACGAGTGAGTATCCTCTGTGCATCTTCTGTTGGCCGCATTCCTTTCCTGAAGGCCATTTCCAAGTGCTGTTCTGCTTGTAGTTTCCTCGGAGAAGCTAACAGAGCCACTAGCATCACTAGGATTAAATAAATGGTGAGTGTATTTATTGGCACAGAGTAGGGGCTCAAATGAGTTACAAATATATAACAACAAAATCCCACACTGGCACACTGCCAGAACCCCCTCATGTATAAAGACCCCCTCATCATACATTTTATGCACACAGCAGGTGCACTGATCAAATACCTTCCCGGTACCTTTTGTCCCTCCATCTTGTGTGTTCATCTGCTTTCTCTCTCTCTCTCTGTGTGTGTGTGTGTGTGTGTGTGTGTGTGTGTGTGTGTGTGTGTGTGTGTGAGAGAGAGAGAGATACAGAGAGAAGCAGACAGAGACAAAAACATACACACACATACACTCACAGATTTTTTTGGCATGTGCTATGAACTGAATGTTGAATGTTTTTGTTCCTATAAAATTCATATGTTGAAACCCTAAATCCCAAATGTGATGGTATTTGGAGGCAGGGCTTTTGGAAAGTTATTAGGTCATGGGGCTGGAACCCTCATAATGGGATTAGTGCCCTTGTAAGAAGAGACAGGAGAGAGCTTGCTTCCTCTCTCCCTCTCCCTCCCCTGCCCACCTCTCTCCCACCCCTCCCACCATATGAGGGAACCAGGAAGAGGGTTCTCACCAGAACCTGACATGCTGGCACCCTAATCTTGAAGCGTAACCCTCCAGAACTGTAAGGAATACGTGTTTGTTTAAGTCACCTAGTCTATGGTATTCTTGTTCTAGCACCCCAAACTGACTAAGACAGCATGGAGAGAAGGGGGAACCAGGAGAGCTATGGTGGGATCTATTTGCCAGTCCCTGAATTTATCTCTTTGGTGGAAGACTGCAAATTTTTATATCACTGTTAAGAGATACACAGAAGTTTTGGAAAATAACCCAGTTTGAATCATCTGAAATGATAAAAGTCTTCTTTCAGAATGTAGAAATAACATAAAAAGAAATCAATACCTATCTCTCCAGTGAATTCAGAGCATCTTAAAATGGTGTGCTGGACTCAGTTGTGTGGACTGAGAGCAGGGGCTGAGAACATTGGGCTTATGAGTAACAAGGTTGTGGGAAGGGTCTTTGCTGTGGGGGATGTCCTGGAAATTCAGTGTAGAAAATAATCTTGGGGTCATTAGGGGCTGTGAGAGCCACACCAGCTGTCTCAGAGTGGCCCGAGGTGTTTTACAGATCTGGAACCACTCATGTTTGAGAATCAGATTGAGATTTCACATAACATTTTATTGATTTATTTATTTTTGGCTGCATTGGGTCTTCGGTGCTGCGCGCGGGCTTTCTCTAGTTGCGGCGAGCGGGGGCTACTCTTCGTTGTGGTGCGCGGGCTTCTCATTGCAGTGGCTTCTCTTGTTGCGGAGCATGGGCTCTAAGCTCGCGGGTTTCAGTAGTTGTGGTGCGCAGGCTTCAGTAGTTGTGGCTCGTGGGCTCTAGAGCGCAGGCTCAGTAGTTGTGGCGCACGGGCTTAGGTGCTCCTAAGCGCACGGGCATGTGGGATCTTCCCGGACCAGGGCTCGATCCCGTGTCCCCTGCATTGGCAGGCAGATTCTTAACCACTGTGCCACCAGGGAAGTCCTCACATAACATTTTAGATCCCTGGCTGCTCTGAAATGCCGGGTCTTGTGGAAAGCTTGGGTTGCCATTCCTGCTTGGCTGCAGTGGTGGCAGCTCTGTTCCCATGGTGAGCATGTGGGTTCAGTTTGCCATGTTCTCTACCATGCCCTTTTGCCTCCCAGACATGAGCCAGGACTGACAGCCAGTTGGTAGAGATAATCAGCCTCGTGCCATTGTTTCCAGATCTCCTTACCCTCTTGGGTGCCCTCAGGAGACCATTGAGTGGGCCTTCAAACACCCCTAACCTCAAGAGTTTGAATTCTTTCGTGAAATTACAACCAGATTCTCTCTACTTGGTGGGGCTGAATTATTCTTACAGAGGGAGTTGCTGAAAATTTGCAGGTCACCAGGACTGTGTGAGCCTCTTGGTGGAACTGCTCTTTAATGATGGACCCCAGGTCACTCTCCTTTGAATGTCCCATCACACCCAGCAGTGTTGATATGTTGGTTTTCATCTGATACCCTTGGGCCCACCATGTGTGTGCCTGGCCCACGAGTAAGAAATACCAGTAGTTGCCAATATCCCAGGCTCTCCCCACTCACCTGAGATTTAATTTGAGCACCAAACACCACCAATGTCTGCTGCAGTTTCTTTAGACCATTGTTGACATTGGCTGCTGACCCGTGTGTGTTGGCTCTTGGTTGAATGTGCCTTGGGAGCCGCTGTTTTAAAATAGATTGTCCTGTCAAGAGCACCCAGGTGGTGGACCTTCCGTGGTAGGAAAAGATATTTAAAGGCACAGCATGACTGGAGAGTTCTGAATCAATCCATTTAGGGTGGGATATAGAGAAGTAAAACCAGGGCCAGTTTGGGGAGTGCTGTGGGAAAGCAAGTTCCCATGCTTGTTGAGGAGGTGAGGGGCAGGTCGGGGTGCGGGGGGAGGGGTGGGGGGCGGAGCAGGGCCTCATCTGATTTCTGTGTTAGCTCGGCCCCCCTCAGCTGGCAGCTTGTTTTAGGAATCTTCTTTGTTTTTTTTTTTTCTGCCATCGATTGCTTCCTTCTGATAACTGGGGGTGGGGGTGGGGTGTGTGTGCTAAGTCGATCATTAGCCAAATTTCTGTGCACCGATTTTGGTATGTAAGGTAGGGAAAACTTTCTGTGGTGATGACTTCGAAGTCTTCAAGTCTCATGGCCCCATGATTCTTAGTCTGCTGGCTCCAACAGCGCCATCCTGGGCGCCTTCCCATCACTTCCCTGCCCTCCTTGGACTCTGCTAGGTCTTTGTCTGGTCCCTTCTGTCCATGTGGTCCCAGGCCCTGTCCTGGGAAATCTTGGCTCTCAGCCTGGAGCTGACAAGTTCTTGCTTAGGAGGTGGAAGGGAGGAGCACGCTGGGCTGGCATAATTCATGCACGCTGCAGTCATAAGTTCACTTCCCAGAGTTTGTAGTTTATGAACGGGAAGAAACCGCCAATTGGGGATGAGTAATTTATTTTTGAGGAGAGATCATGAGACATCTTATTTATCTTCGCTTTACTTGGTCTACTGGAAAACACAAGGAAATCCGATTTGTTGTAGCCAGACATCATCCCCCTTCCCTTTCCTCCCTCCCTCCCCACCCCTAACTCGGATGTGAATGCTTCCGGGTGTGCAGGAGAAGAAGGGTCACCGCTTGAGGAGAGGGCACAGGGCACGTGCTGGCTCAGGAGGCCCCACCAGGGACCACAGAGACCCCAGAAATCATGCTCCGTAGACTGTAGTTCCTTTGGCGCCAAGGTAAAGACCATGGCCATCTCCTCCATGCTGGCACCCCTGCACCTGGCCTGGTGTCTCAGCCAGAATGAGCAGCAAAAGAAAAAATATTTGTTGAATGAGTATAAACAACGGATGATATATGACTCTCAAGCCAGAGTCTCGTTTCCCCAAACTGGGCCGGAAATTGATCTTTAATGGTATCGCTTATTCACATCTCCTGCACACACTGCACGTCAGCAGGAGCCAGGGAGAGAGTCAGTGCCTCTCAGAGTCTTCCCTGCCATTGGTCCGTAGTTTTGTAAGGTGTATTCACATGTTTGAAAGCGTATCTCTTTTGAAAGACCTCAGGAAATGGATCAAAATGATCCGTGATGCGGTCTCCGTAGAATTTTGCCAGCACAGCAGCACTTGTGCCCAGACCCCTTCGACTGCACACACAGGAATCTTCCTGTGGCTCTTGATCAGCCATTAGCGACATTTGTGTCGCACTGAACTTGTCAAGAGAAGACCAGTGGTGGCTCCTGGTGCGGGGCACGCTCTTGTCATTAGGGCAGCTGGCAGGCTGGCTTGCTTTACTGCTCCTCCAAGGTTCCTTGCCCTGGGTCCACCACAGAAGAAATCTTCTCCTTGATCTTTCTCAGATGTGGTCCGCATTCAGGCTTGCCACACTTCCGCCCGGGGACATGGTGAAGTGTGTGCCTGTGCCCTGGGCTGTGCAGACTAGAGCTGCGATAAGGGAGCCTGCGGGCTCGTTTCTGCAGGGCTCTCATCCTGCATTTTAGGGAAGTGTCGCTGGTCCCCTGTGCGCCCTGAGCCGCGGGATGTTTTTCTTTGCTTTTCCTCTTGCTGGACTTTTTCGTTAGCCTGACCCCAGTCCCTGGCGTTTTGCTTCAGGATGCTTTTCTTCCTCTCTACGGAGTAATTGGTTAGAAAATGCCCTCCTGTCAAAGGCATAAAGTCTCCAATATCATAATTTGGTAGTGGAAATGCCTGTCATTTGGCTTAATAGTTTAACCGTGGTTAATGGGGACGAGATGGCAGTGTGGTGGCCAGTCCCTGTGGAAGCCGATGGGGTCGAGCATGTGAACACTCATGGGGGGCCCAGCCCACTTTTGGCAGGCACTTTAATCTTTTAATGCTTTCATGCCTTGGAGAGTTATAGGAGCCATATGCTGCTGCCCAGGTAACTGAGACTTGCTAAAAACAGAGCTTTAAATGGCCTCACTATTCTGGTGCTGGAAAGCATGCCTTTTTATTTTTAGGCCGGCCTTTGTTAGCCCTAATTATTTTCAAGCCTGGGGAAGAAGAATCACTGAGCAAGACCATAGTCAGTTGGATGCTGTTAGAGTTTGAACCTTCATTCCCAGCCAGTTGGAAAGAGGATCCAAATCTATGGAAAGATAGAGGCTGACCGCCATGTGGCTCCCCTTCTTTACCCCCATCCTCTATTTGGGAGAATTCCGCTTGCATTTAGGGTACTTGCTGCAGGAAAAATAGGTTGAAAAGAGTGAAATCTGGCTTAGTTTATAGCACTGGTCAAACCGAAAACCAGAACAGATTGGAATGCACCAGTTTCGAGGCCATCGGAGAGCAACAGTGAGACTCACAGCCACACACTGTGGGATTGGGGTGGCCTCAGGTGGAAATTGTCATCACTATACTTAGTTGCGAATTGATGAATTCAAAGATAGGTAAGAATAGGCTTAACTTCCATTGCTCATTTCATAAGTAATAGTCTCATTTTACTATCCCCATTCTTGCCCACCTTCAGTTACAGAAATAACTCTGAGTGGGTTTTCTTTTTAAAGATCTGTGTCAAGCAGATACCTCATAAAAATGGCACAGGCGAACTGTTCTATTTAGAATTGCCCTGTGACACAAAACCACGTGTGCTTGCCGTCCCCGGGCGCTGGTTTCTTTGGAGGGAAGGCCTAAGAGAATGGAGGCCAATGGCAGCCAGTGACATGGAGCCAGACCGTCAAGAGAGGCAACTAGAAGTGCTGTGGACTTTGCATTGACAGGTTTACTTAGGTACGAATCACATATTCATTAGGCCTGAAACAAGCTACTATTATGACATTTGATAACCAGTTGTATTCATTTCCTATTGCTGCCGTAATAAATTTCCACAAAATTACTGGCTTAAAACAACCGAAATTTATTGTCTTACTGTTCTGTAGGTCAGAAGTCTGATGTGGCTCTCACTGGACTAAAATCAATGTGTTTCCAGTTCCTTTCTGGGAGCTCTAGGGAAAATTCCATTCCCTTGCCTTTTCCAGCATCTAGAGACTGCTCATCTTCCTTGGCTCATGGCCCCCTTCCTCCATCTTCAAAGCCTGCGACAGTGGGTCCTGTCCCTCTCGCACTGCATCACTCTCACCCTTTCTGTGCCCCCAACTTAGATTTCTAAGGAGCTTCAGGATTACATTAGGTCTACCTGGTTAATCCAGGCTAATGACTCTATTTTAAGGTCAGCTGATTAGCAACCTTAATTCCATCTGCAACTTTAATGTCCCTTTGCCATGTATTCACAGGTTCTGGGGATAACGATGTGAGCATCTGGGGGAGGGTGGGCAGTGCTCTGCCGACCACACTGGGGACATTGTTTTTCTTGATCTCCATGTCAGGTAGGGCCACAGGGGCAGTCGTTTAGGTGGCAGTCTGCGTGGGAGACAGCTGCCATCTTTGCAGAGTTTGAGGAAGTTGAGAAGGACATTTCCCTCAGACTGGCAGCCTGTGAAGTTTGTCAGATACCTTGTTTCTTTGTAGGCCCCTCCTGGAGTTTTGATGATCCCAGCTGGGTCTGTCACCCACCGAGGGCTACCCTCCCAGGGCTGCTGGGGTCTGGGGTGGCGTTGAAGGAGAGCGGGGAGTCGGGATGGCTGGGAACAGCTGGGCTGAGCGGCAAGAGAGGAATGAGGAAGCAGGGGGACGGGGACAGGAAATGACAGACGAATTTGCCCCTTGGGAGGAAGAAAATAGAAGATGGGGTTGATTACATCTGGCCCCAAAGAAAACAAAAGCTTGGGCTTTTTTGTCGTGTGCTTTGTGATTGATTTCACTGTTGAGTCAACTTGGAGACCTGGGTCACGTTTTGGGCATCCAGTATACTCCAGCCCCGACAAGCCCAAGGGGTTCGGTGCAGACACTTGGTGGCCCAGGGGAGGCTTGTCACTGCCCAAACGATGCTCTCTGGAGGGAGCAGCAGCCCAGCTCGAGACCCTGTCCCTGGAGGGCTCCGCTTTGGAGAGTGTAGACCCGGCCTGGCGCATGCTCACAGAACGGCAAATGTGTTCTCAGGAATCCTAAGAAATGATCTGTTGTGAACTGACCTAAACTGGTTTGACATTTGAAGAATTGTCTGATTATTTTGGGAAACAGTTGATGGGAGCCTTGTGCGTTCTTTCCCACAGTCCCACGACTGGGAGGTATGTGACAGGGAGAGCAAGTCTCAGACCAGTTTGGGCCACTCACGAAGCCACTTGTTAGCAGGCAGGCATGGGGAGAGCCCTCCTTCTGTTCCTTAGGCTCGAGCTCTCTGGCCAAGCGAGAAGACAGTCAAGGCAGATGTGATGGTGCTCCAGTGGGAGGATTCCACCAGCCCCCTGGGAGGGGACAGGGCCCTCCTTTCATGGGCGACCATGCGCCCTGACGGAGAGTCCTGGCCCCCTCCCCCCTGAAGTGGGTGGACTGCTGGTCTTCTTAGATTCTTCTACATGGTTCTTCCTAAGGTGGAGATACCAGCACAATGTTTCACTCCATCCAGAGAACAGGGTGATAATTGCTCGGTTCCATTATGCTAATTGACCAACTCCCATGCAGATGGACTCTGCTTAATCTTTCAAATGCTGCCCACCCATCCCCCCATCCTTGGAGTGTTCTTTTCTGATTTGGGTTCTTCACATAGGAACTGACCACCTTCAGGGTAAGGATTAATGACTGTACATCTGTATGTTACACTATCTATTTCTTTTAAAGGATAGATTGATTTAAAAAATTGTTTTTTACTTTTAATTTCCCTTTAGACTTAAGGAAAAGATACAAAAATAGTATAGAGAGTTTCCACAGATCCCTCACTCAGCTTCCCCTAATGTTAACATCTTACATGATCATAGTACTGGTATCAGAACCAGGAAATCAACATTGGTGTAATAGTACTTACTAAGGATTTTATTTAATTTCACCAGTTTTCCACTAATGTCCTTTTTTGGTTCTAGGATCCTACTCAGGGTACCATCTTGCACTGAGTTGTTATTTCTCCTTCGTGTCCTGTGATCTGTTGACAGTCCCTCAGTCTTCCCTTGTCTCTCTTGACCTTGACGCTTTTGTTGAACGTCCCTCACATTGGATTTTCTCATGATTGGACTGAGGTCATGTATTTTTTTATGGTGGTAAAATATCTATAACATAATGGTTACCATTTCAACCATACACTCCAGTGGCATCAAGTACATCCATGATGTGACACCATCGCCATTCTCTATTTCCAGAACTTTTTCATCATCCCAAACACTAATTAAGCAGTTATTCTCCATTACCCCTCCCCCTAGCCCCTGATAACCTCTCTTCTACTTTCTGTCTCTGTGATTTTGCCTGTTCTAGGTACCTCATGTAAGTGGAATCATATAGTATTTGTCCATTTGTCATTGGCTTCTTTCACTTACCTAATGTCCTCAACGGTCATCCATGTTGTAGCACACGTCAGAACTTCATTCCTTTGTGTGGAGAGACTACATTTTGCTCATCCATTCATCTGTTCATGGACACTTGCTTCCACCTTTGGGTGTTGTGAATACTGCTGCTATAAACATGGGTGTATAAGTAATTGGTTCACATTTTCAAAAGGAGTGTGGAGAAACTGAGAAAGATACAGGCTGGAGCTGGCAGGAAAAGTTACTCTTCTGTTTCTCCCGTCATGCCCTGTGGGATGAAGGCTTCCACAGAAGAAAGAGAGATTGGGGTGGGGTGGGGCAGTGAGAGGGAGGGGTATTCAGAGATGGATGCCAGAAGGCTGAGGGGCCAGCAGGAGAGAGGGAGCCAGACTGTCATACTTGCCCAAAGGTGCCGCCACTGGGGGAAGGTCTAGAAGTTTCCAAGCAGGACCACTGGACAGAGTCAAAGGCCGAGGGGAAGGACCGGTGAAGGATGGGTCAGGACCATGATGCGGTGCAGTAGGGGCGGTTCATTCCTTACCACCCGGAGCCAGACAGGAGGGAACAGGCACGGGCCGGGCTGGAAATTAAGTCCGCTTACTATCTCCTCTTGCTCTTTTTCAGATTTTTGTGACCATGTCTCCCAGTAAGAAATGTATTTTACATTGCAACCTGGTGCATACACTCATCCTTAGTTACAATTGAAATACTCATCTCACAGAAAGCATTTACTTCTGCTATGTGAAATGTACTCTGATATTTTTGATTCAGTACTGTTCCATTAAAAAGAAAAGCCTATTGTGATTGCCCTTGGCTTGAAAACACAGTGCTATATGAAGGCCCACACGTGAAGTTCTTTGTGCCAGTTTGTTTTCCTTTTTCTATGGGTTCTGCCACCCCCACCCCGTGAACACTGTAAACTATGTAATTGATCATGTTTCCCTTTTTGATTTGGCTCTTAGGAAACTCAAAGCCAAATTGGCTTCACCAAGCGGTAGGTCTCTATACGTTGTCATATATCATACCTACTGATACCTTAACTTTTCCTGGCTCTTCACATTTTAACTGTATTTATTCCGATCATAATTATTCAATATATTTTTGCTTTACTGCATGAATTCTTGGGACCTGCCACAACCTATGTGGAATGTGTTAGGATGTGATGATGGAATACCTAAGAAATCATTGAGAACTTCTGATCTTGAATGAGAAAAGCTTTGAAGCGAAGTCTGCCTCCTTAGAGACTTTTTTTTTGAAGCGAGGTCTGAACTTTATAATTTTCCTTTAGCTCTGTGATTCTCTGATTTATTTTTCTGGCCTCTGATTCTTTGTTTCAGATTATCTAGAAAGCATCTTCCCTCCCCCACCCCTTTTTTTTTTTTTTTTTTTTTTTTTTGCGTTACGAGGGGCTCTCACTGTTGTGGCCTCTCCCGTTGCGGAGCGCAGGC
>NC_041234.1:4058578-4066193 GCF_002837175.3 Physeter macrocephalus | reverse complement strand
ATCCTCCCGGACCCGGGCACGAACCCGTATCCCCTGCATCGGCAGGCGGGCTGTCAACCACTGCGCCACCAGGGAAGCCCCCCCCCACCCCTTTTTTAAAAGGAATTTATTACAGTTGCAAAGGTAGAATTCGGGAAGTTTGGTATTGGTGTGTAGGAAAGATGTCACTTTATCTTTAAATAGGACTGTTTTAACTTTCACTCACATTTCTTAGAATGCCATTTGTTTCTGTAGACATTTTTTTAAAAATTTATTTATTTATTTTTGGCTGCGTTGGGTCTTCATTGCTGCACGCGGGCTTTCTCTAGTTGCAGCGAGCAGGGGCTGCTGTTCGTTGTGGTGCATGGGCTTCTCATTGTGGTGGCTTCCCTTGTTGCGGAGCACAGGCTCTAGGTGCGTGGGCTTCAGTAGTTGTGGCTCACGGGCTCAGTAGTTGTGGCTCGCGGGCTCTAGAGCGCAGGCTCAGTAGTTGTGGCACACGGGCTTAGGTGCTCTGTAGCATGTGGGATCTTCCTGGACCAGGGCTCGAACCCATGTCCCCTGCATTGGCAGGCGGATTCTTAACTACTGCGCCACTATGGAAGTCCCTGTAGACTTTTTTTAAAATAGATTTTTAACCTCCTCTTGAATGCAGCAAAGTATTATGAACATTTTCTTTCCCTTTTTTTAAAAAAAAAATGAAGTATAGTTGATTTACAATGTGTTAGTTTCAGGTATACAGCACAGTGATTCAGATATATATGTATATATACATATGTGTGTGTGTGTGTATATTCATATTCTTTTTCAGATTCTTCTCCCTTATAGGTTATTATAAAATACTGAGTAATTGAGTATAGTTCCCTGTGTTCTGCAGTAGGTCCTTGTTTGTATAGTTTTTTTTTTTTTAATCCCAGGAATGCCTCTTAATCAAGCACCCTGTGTCTGTAGAGATTCCCCAGCCTCAGCTCTGGTCTTCATCCCCCTTCTTGCTTGGCCGTCTAACTGCTTTCTCTGCCACCTGCAGCCTCTGCCCGTGGGTCCCGCTCCTGCCACAGGTATCTTCTGAGAACCCGCGTGTATGGTTTTATCTCCCCTCTGCTCCCAAACCTCTGGTCCCTTCCCGGGCTTGCGGATCCTGCGGTCTCTTGAGCTTGTATCAAGGCCAGAACCCACCTTGCCCCGTGGGTAGCACCGTCACTTTCACCGTGCTCCACCCCCACACACACCCCCATGCCCCAGGTCAGAAGGCTTTGGAAGGAGGATGAAACGAGCAGCCCATCGATGCACCTGGACCTCTCAAGAGGCAGTGAAGGCTAGAGAGGAAGAGTTTGGAGTTGAGTCAGTTATTGGATGAACTTTTCACTAAGCTGATGAGCGTTGCCTGTGCTGCTCTGGCCGTCCTTTGAGGTGATAAAGGAAGTGAGGACTGTATGGGTGTGAAGTCACTATCACCAAGAAGTGAAGTCCCGGGCTTTCTGGGACCTGTTTATCATTTCATTCTGAAAGAGCATAATTATTTTTTAGCTATGGGATCTACCTTAACATATTCAAAAGCAGGATTTTTTTGGGGGGGGGCAATGTAGTTGATTGCGTATTTGAAATTCTTCATAAGATGTTACTTTCTTTTCTCTCTGTTCTCAGTTATTGATTTAGAAGTAAGCTAGAAGCATCTGACAGGAACTGTCACTAACCCACTGTGAAGTTAATTTTATTTTGGTTACACGTAATCATTTCATGTTTGCTTCTGTGGGGAACAGCGGCGATAGATTTCATCTCCTTTTTTCCCCCCGAAAGCTTCCCTTTTACCTGTGCAAATCTTTCTCTCTCCATGTTCCCTTGGAATGATGGGGGAAACTCTGAATGCCGAAGTGGACATCTGCAGAGAGCCTGCTGAAGTCCTGCCACTGATGTCAAATAACTCGTGGAATGTGCCAGTCTGACAAGTCACTGGTAGAATGAGGGTATTAAGCCATCTGTAGAAACGACTAGAAAAAAAAAATCTGGCATAAGAGCTGACCGTTAGAAAAAATACTTTATGGCACACAGTTTGATTAAGTTAGTACATAGAAATTAATATTTGCACCATCAGTGTACACACTTAAGCGCCAAATGAGGAGTCCAGTTGTGATATGTGGCCCGTCATTCAACATATATTCAAAGGCTTTTTCAGAAAATGTGTCTGTTCCTTCTGTGTGTAGCACTATTGCCAGGTAGGGGTAAGTGTAAATGAAAATATTTAATATCAGCTCCCTTGCTTTATAGGAACTTAAATCTGTTTTGGGGTGGCACAACATACAATTTATGAGATAAATTAAAATAACAGTCTAAGACAGGGGTCGGCAAACTATGACCTACAGGTGAAATCTGGCCTGCTGATTATTTTTGTAAATAGGGTTTTATTGGAACACAGCTGTGCCCATTCATTTCCGTGTTGTTCAAGGCTGCTTTCTTGCTGTAATGACACAGCTGAGTAGTTGGAACTCTGTATATGGCCCACAAAGCCTAAAATATTTACTATCTCACTCTTTAAGAAAAAACTTACCATCCCCCAGTCTAAGACAATATTCCAAAAGATGTTCAAGGCAGTGTCTGATAGTTAGAAGTGATTTAGGTAGTTAACGCTGTAGTTGGTAAGTCTGAGAATATAGTGGTGGGTGTCCCAAGATGGGGCTTGAAGTTGACCTCAAGCCATGAAGATGGAAGGCGCTTTGTGATGCGAAGAATAAGAAGCGAGGTTCGCGGGTGAGAATATACACCGTGCCCTCTGGAGGAGAGTGTGTGGGGTGATGGGGAGCAGGACTATCCAGTTGTCGTTGGGCTTGGAGGCGGGGTATAAATGCAGTTGAGCTTGTCAGCGTCAAACCTGTACCACGTGGTGGTGGCCTTTGAGTTTCCCAAACATGTACTTTCTTTCAAAGACAACATTCACTTACACAGTAGATACTGATTTCAGACCTGTGATGTGGTTGACCCCAAGGGGATGTTAGCGTTCATGGAGGCTTATTTGTTTCATGTAGTGCTAGTTCTAGGTGTGTTGGAGAAATAGCTGTCATTTCTAAGAGAGGTTTAACCTTGAGATCCCCCGAAGGCCACTAACACTAGGAGACTTGTATGGATAGGCAGTCTCCCATTCCATGGTGACAATGTTCTGGTGGAGAGTCTTTTGAGACGGGAATTCTGGAAAGGAATGTTGTGTAGATGAGAGATTTGGGAGGGGAGAAGGAAGGAGGAGGACACGCCCATCCTTGGCTACTTCCTTGTCTCTTGCTTTCCTTTAGAGCTTCAGTACTGTCTGCCATTTTGTCTGGGTCTGTAAAACTCCCTGCACACGTCCTCACAGGGTGTGTGCTTTCAGCCTCTGGATCCCCAGCCCTATGCAGCTGGTGGGTTATCATAATCTTTCCAGCTGCCACCATCTCCCCTACTCCGTGACCACCCCCTCCCAGCCTGTATCCTGCCGTCTTGCCAGCTGATCGGTATCGAGCTCCCCCACTCCCCCTAGATCAGTAACTGGAGGCCACTAAGCTCAACTCTGAATCCTTTCTCTCCTCCCTGGGCAAGCCCCAGGGCGCCCATGCCATGCTTGTCTCTGGCCCTGTCGTGGGCTCTGGAGAGGTGGCAGGGGTGGGGCAAGGGGCTGTTGCCCATTCTGCTGGGTCCTCACAGCCACCCACCAATGCTTCCATTGACCTCTCATCCACTCCTTTGTTTTCTTCTGTAAATTAACACACACACACACACACACACACACACACACACACACACACACACACACCCCCACACACACACTAGGCAAAAGAAAATTCCATGTGCATTTTGCACTGAGCTTATTCTAGACTGTTTTCTCAAGCTCCTCAGATTCTCTTCTCACACCTGACTGTCACCAACAGATGACCTTGATTCCTGTGTAAGGGAGGGTGTCAGCTCCCTCATGTACCCTCATCTTTATGTCTTTATATTGCTGTTGGAACACGTATCCCCCTTTATCCTCTTTTATCTAATGTCAGAGAAGGAAATAGCCTTCCTTCTTTTTTCATCCTTTCCTGACTTCTTTCCTGTGTTGGGCCCCTGACTCATATTCATGTTGTCCAGCCCAGTGCCCCTTTTCCCCCAGACTCTCAATAAATACGTAGTGGATCAAAGAGCTATTCTGTCCAAGAAAATGTCAGCTAAGGATTTATGCGGGCAGGCTGGCCTAATCTGGCCTGGTTTCACATTTGGGTATACTACCTGCATTCATGTGTGCCCTTTGGTGTCTTCATGTTATTATCTGTGCAGCCACAGTGTCTGGAGCTTACGTCTCAGAAAATCTTCACTGACTGAAGAAATATGAGCAGGAACAGGGGCAAGAAGACAGGCTTTGAATTCAGACTGGCTGTGGCTTGGATATCAGCTCCCTACCCTTGAACAGATTATCTGATCTCTCTGGGAACCAGATTTTTCATAAATTTGGAACCACGATAGACACGTCATAGAGTGTGTGTCAGTTACTACTGCTGTGTAACAAATTATTCCAAACTCAGCACCTTCAAACAGCCATTTTATTGTGCTCATGGATTTTGTGGGTCAAGAATTTGGACAGGACTTCCCTGGTGGCACAGTGGTTAAGAATCCGCCTGCCAGTGCAGGGGACCCGGGTTCGAGCCCTGGTCCAGGAAGATCCCACATGCCGCGGAGCAACTAAGCCCGTGCGCCACAACTACTGAGCCTGCACTTCTAGAGCCCGCGAGCCACAGCTACTGAAGCCCACGCGCCTAGAGCCTGTGTTCCACAACAAGAGAAGCCACCGCAATGAGAAGCCCGCGCATTGCAACGAAGAGTAGCCCCCACTCACTGCAACTAGAGAAGAGCGCATGCACAGCAACAAAGACCCAACGCAGCCAAAAATAAAATAAATAAATTAAAAAAAAAGAATTTGGGCAAGGCATGGTAGGGATGGCTTGTCTTAGCTCCACAGCATCTGAGGCCTCAGCTGGAAAGACTTGAAGACAGGGGGTGACTTGATAGCGGGAAAGCTGGAATCATCTCAAGCCTCTGACACTTACATGTTAGCCTGGGCTGGGATGATTCAGCAACTCAGTGGTGAATGCCTACGTGTAGACCCTCAGTATGAGTGGGCTTTCTTACAACATGGCTGTCTTTGGGGTATTCCAGTAAGTGGGTTGGAAATTGCATATTAGCCTTTTGTCACCAAGCCTCAGAAGTCATGCAGCATCACTTCCCTGCACTCTCCTGGTCAAAGTGCTCACAAGCCTGCCCAAATTGAAAGGCCCAGGGAGCGAGATTAGATTTCCCTTGTTGATGGCTGGAGTCGCATCCTAGAGAGCATGAGGGATGGGCAAGTCTGCTGCAGCCATCTTGGAAAATACAATCTTCCGCAGAGTGGTTGTTATAGTTAAATGATGTGATGAGGATAAAGGCAACTGGTACCACGAAATTAAGAGTATATTTTCATTCAGCAATTATTTATTATATTCCTACTATATGCCAGGTGTTAGGCCAGCACTGGGTCTGTAGGGGCAAACACAGCAGTTCTCTGCCCTCCTGTAGCTTTCACTGAGGGGACACAGGTGGCAATCCAGTGCGATTAGATCTGTGATAAGGACTTGGGATTCCACTTCTTTCAGGGAGAGGGACTGGTTGAGCGTCTGGATTTGTTTGTTTCATTTGAAGTGAGAATGAAGTGAATTTTCCCCCCATGAATGCTGAGGAAGGGTGGTCTGCCCGGCGTTAATGATCCTGCTCACTGCTGTCTTGTTAGTGGTACTTCTGCGGACCTGTAGTCTCGTAGCCATGAAAGATGCCTCAGAAATCATCAGGCCCAGGGTCTGCCAGCATCCCCTGACCCTGCCATTCAATGTAGACTTATGTTCCTCCTTCCTAAAAAGGGTTTTAGGAGAGTGGTGGAGGTGTGGAGTCACCTGGGGGACGGTCTTCAAACTAGATGTGCTCCCCGCCCCCCCCCCCCGCCAATTCTGACGTGGCCCAGGCTGAGAAGAGAGGCTGGGGAGGCTGCACAGGTGATTCTGACTCCTGGGTAAGGAGTTCATGTGGTATAGACCACCACTTCTCAAATGACACTGTGTGTGTCAGTCCCCTGGGGATCTCGTTACACTCCAGCGTCTGATTCAGTAGGGCTGGGTGAGGCCAGGGCCAGCCAGGGGCATGGGTAGTACCAGCAAGGGACAGGCAGAGATGCCTATTGAGGCCTGCCCCCGCCAGACGAGGGCCAGCTCACAGAGAGAGTGAGTTGTCGAGGGCTAGGCAGGTGACCTACCACATTTCTGCCATGTTTCAGCACACTTCTTAAAGATGAGGACTCTGTCAAAAACCATAATCATGATATCACTTTTACACCTAAACAACCAAAACCACAGCCTTCCTTATACAAAACCAACTTAAGAAACCCAAAATCAGAATGTAAATTGGTATAACCACTATGGAAAACAGTATGGGGGGGTTCCTCAAAAGATTAAAAATAGAATTATCATATAATCCAGCAATCCTTCTGCTGGGTATGTATCAGAAGGAAATGAAATCATTATCTCAAAGAGATATTTGCACCCCAATGTTCATTGCATCATTATTCACGATAGCCAAGGAAACGACTTACATGTCCATCGATGGATGAATGGGTAAAGAAAATGTGGTACATATTGGACTGGCCAAAAGGTTTGTTCAATTTTTTCCGTAAGATGGCTTTAGTAGCACTTAGTTGTCTTTAACTTCATTCGAAACAATTTTTTAGGTTGTATGTGACAGCTGTCATATCAGCGTGCATTTCAAAAAAGACATCAAAATTGGTGAATTTTTGTGTAGCCATTTTATTTTTTAAATTTATTTTAATTAATTAATTAATTAATTTTATTTATTTATTTTTTAACATCTTTATTAGAGTATAATTGCTTTACAATGGTGTGTTAGTTTCTGCTTTATAACAAAGTGAATCAGTTATACATATACATATGTTCCCATATCTCTTCCTTCTTGCGTCTCCCTCCCTCCCACCCTCCCAATCCCACCCCTCTAGGTGGTCACAAAGTACCGAGCTGATCTCCCTGTGCTGTGTGACTGCTTCCCACTAGCTATCTATTTTACGTTTGGTAGTGTATATATGTCCCTTGCCACTCTCCCACTTCGTCACAGCTTACCCTTCCCCCTCCCCATGTCCTCAAGTCCGTGCTCTAGTAGGTCTGTGTTTTATTCCCATCCTACCACTAATCTCTTCATGACATTTTTTTTTCTTAGATTCCATATATATGTGTTAGCATGCGGTATTTGTTTTTCTCTTTCTGGCTTACTTCACCCTGTAGGACAGACTCTAGATCCATCCACCTCAGTACAAATAACTCAGTTTTGTTTCTTTTTATGGCTGAGTAATATTCCATTGTATATAGGTGACACATCTTCTTTATCCATTCATCTGTCGATGGACACTTAGATTGCTTCCATGTCCTATTGTAAATAGTGTTATTTAATATTTACAGCCTCATTGTAGTTTTGATTTGCATTTCTCTGACGATTAGTGATGTTGAGCATTCTTTCACGTGTTTGTTGGCAATCTATATCTTCTTTGGAGAAATGTCTATTTAGATCTTCTGCCCGTTTTTGGATTGGGTTGTTTGTTTTTTTA
>NC_041234.1:4033508-4058358 GCF_002837175.3 Physeter macrocephalus | reverse complement strand
GAGTTTATTTTTGTGTATGGTGTTAGGGAATGTTCTAATTTCATTCTTTTACATGTAGCTGTCCAGTTTTCCCAGCACCACTTATTGAAGAGGCTGTCTTCTCCATTGTATATTCTTGCCTCCTTTATCAAAAAATAAGGTGACCAGTACCATACTGTCTTGATTACCGTAGCTTTGTAGTATAGTCTGAAGTCCAGGCGCCTGATTCCTCCAGCTCCGTTTTTCTTTCTCAAGATTGCTTTGGCTATTTGGGGTCTTTTGTGTTTCCATACAAATTGTGAAATTTTTGTGTTCTAGTTCTGTGAAAATGCCATTGGTAGTTTAATACGGATTTCATTGAATCTGTAGATTGCCTTGGGTAGTGTAGTCATTTTCACAAAGTTGATTCTTCCAATCCAAGAACATGGTATATCTCTCCATCTGTTTGTATCATCTTTAATTTCTTTCATCAGTGTCTTATAGTTTTCTGTGAAAACACTTAAAAAAATTTATTTTATTATTTTTTTATTGAAGTATAGTTGATTTACAGTGTTGTACCAATCTCTGCTGTACAGCAAAGTGACTCAGTTATACACATATATACATTCTTTTTTTAATATTCTTTTCCATTATGGTTTATCACAAGATATTGAGTATAGTTCCCTGTGCTACACAGTAGGACCTTGTTGTTTATCCATTCTAAATGTAATAGTTTGCATCTACCAACCCCAAAACTCCCAGTGCATCCCTCTCCCTCACCCCCTCCCCCTTGGCAACCACAAGTCTTAAACCACACTTTTAATGGTGCTTGTTGCTTATTGTATTAAGTAGTTGAAAGTATATCTTAACAAAGGAATTAGGATTAAGCATTGTATACCCTCCAAAGTAAACAGTTTACATCCCAGCTGCCTCAGGATTTCTCTTACAAAGCATGTCTTGCAGGGAGAGAATCACAGTTTTGGTTACTGGAGGTATATTTTATAATTATTCACAGAGAATAAACTGTAGCACTAAAAAGGAAAAATACTTTTGGGTCAATTGTTTATTTAAAAATATCTGTAGATCCTTAGTGCCCTTAATAACAAATTCAGGTACACACACACACACACACACACACACACACACACACACACACTTTCAATGTCTTCTTGCCTTTATAAACCCCATCTTCCTTTTCAGGTGCATTGCTGTATATAACATGGTTAGCTGAATCACTTGTGAAACTACTGATTACACCAGCTCAGGTTACACCAGCATTAAGATTTTTCTCTTCATCTTTTAGGTTCAGTGTAGAACATTATTCTTCTCCTTGCACATTTAGAGCATTTTAACAATCCGGAAGTGTTTCAGCATGTATTTCTTAAAGATAAGGACTCTTTTCAAAACCATAATCACAGTATCATTTTTATACTTACAACAACTAACAATGTTTCCTTATCATCAGGCAGCCAGTTCAAATGTCCAATTATTACACATAGTTAAAATATTTCAAAAGGCATTTATTTGAATCTGGATTTGTAAGGTCTGAACTTTCTAACTGGCTGCTCGTCTCTGAGTCTCTTTTAATCTAGGTTCTCCCGTCTCTTTTCTTTTTCCTTTGCAATTTTGTTGTTGAAGAAACTAAGTCGTGTTTGCTTGTGGAGTTTCCTATAGTCTGGATTTGGTTGACTCTACTTTTGGGAGCCATTGAACATCTTCCTGGACCCCTGTCCTCCCTATAAACTGGCAGTAAATCCAGAGGTTGATCTGCCTTAGGTTCCGTTCGTTGGCAAGTGCGCGGTATGGGAATGGTGCGTACTTCCCTCATGAGGCTCTCGAAGCCTGGTTGTCTCCCTTTTTGTAATGTTAGCAGCCGTTAGTGACCATTGCCCATGTCCTTGATTACATTAGATGTTGCGAAATGTCGATTGTCTAATTCTCTCATTCGTTCTTCGCTTACTGGCCAGAATACTCCTGTAAAGAGACGTTTCTCCTCATCAACGATTCGGTTATCCTGAATTCATATGGAAAAAGCAGGATAAATGTTTGGTTCTCTCCCTGAATTTACCACTTTTCAGAACAGGGAGTCGATTCCCTAGCCTTGATTTAAGAAAAAAAATCACTCTGCAACATAGATTCACATGAACATGTATCAATTTGAGACATGGAACCTATTTGATGTGTTTCAATCCACTGCAGTTATTCTTACTGATAGTCATATTGTGCCTTTTGTGGCAAGTGGGAGCCTTTTCTCTTTCAGTTCTGAATTCTTTTGACATGACTCTCTTAGTCTTTGATGGGTTCCTTGCTTTGACAAGATGTTTCTTGTTTTTGACAAGATGTTTGTATGCCAAAACATTTCAGGCTTGTCACCTTTCCTGCCCAGACCTGGAATCAGCCATTTCTCCAAGGCTACCTGGCTTTTTTTAAAAAATGAAAAATAATATTTAGAGACAGTATAATTATTTCTGAAAAAAAATTACACATTGATCTACTCAGATCATCCTAGAAGTCTGTTGATGTGGGGATGTTGATCCTTTTAGTTTTCTTTATTTTTATTAACCTCATGTTTCAGTTTTGGAAAAGGTTTCCAAAGTTTTAAGCCTCAGTCCAGTTTATTTAGGTATTTTTTCTGTTTGTTCAACTTTAAATTATAACCTTCAAAGAAGAGCAAAATGTTGGGTTTTAACTTTACTTCCATTTTTTGTTAATCTACGATGCATACTTACTAAGTGGTTTTCTGATATCGTGACAAAGTATAATTTAGTTGATTAAGAATGTTCTTGAAGTGGATACTTGACTAGCAACTTTCAATTCAAATTGTTGTCCTATTATTAAACATGCCAATCAAAAAGACTTGGAAACTGATGGTGGTTATAGTGTGGAAAGATTCACAATTACTGTATAACATCATGTATGAAACCGTGAAATGTGCCAGCCCAAATAACCTACACATTATGGTGTTGCAAACGCTCTAGGTGTTATCTCCCACTTGGCTGTTGCCGAGTTCAAAGTAGTTATGCTTCTGACAGTTTGAAACTCTAGACTGCTTTGAAGAGCTGCTGTTTTGCTGTTATTTTCTGCTCTCAGCCCTGTGCCTTTGTCTCAGATCCCATCTTCTTGGATTCTCAGCTTCTTGCCAAAATACCCTGGTAAATTTCTCCCCACTCAACGACAAACATTTCTTGAGTGACTGATGGGGCCAGTCAGCTCAGCACTTGAGGGAGGAAGATACGTTGGGCAGTGCGACTTTTCTTTCAGGAGACCCACAGCTTCAGCTTTACACTTCCCTTCTGCCTTCCAGGGGCTCACAGTTTAGCAGAATTATTATACCTGGGGTATAAACGAAGCCTGAAGAGGGGCACTAACTCGGCAGCAAAGGTTCCCTGTGGTTTCCTGTCACCTCTCTGTCTACTTTCTCCCTTACCAGACAGTACATTTCTTGTTAACAGAAGGCCAGGCAGTGACTCAGCCCTCGCCCCCAAAGCCCGCCGCCCCACCCCCCGGGGGCAGACGGACCATGTTTTTCTCTGGAATCCTCTTCACTTCCCTCCTTTTGACCTTGTTCTCCACTCTTCTAAACATTCTTGCCTCTTAAAGCTGATTCAGCTTAGCTACACTGAAATCAACAGAAAGGCTTTTGCCTTTTTTCTTTCACACATGTCCAGCTCTGAAGCCGGTTTCCCATCCGCCCCCATCATGTATTCTTTTACAGTTCTTACAAAGGATCTTGCACTATAGGGCTCTATAAATTAATATAAATTAATTTTTAATAAAGAAGTTCAAGCAAACCTTTTAGATACCTTATCTATAATCGTGTTTCAATAGTCCATGTAGTGTCTGTTGAATAAAATTGGTTGAAAAGAGTGGGTGTTGGGGGAAAAGCAGTATTTTCTGTTTTTTTTGGGGGGTGCTACATTGGGTCTTTGTTGCTGCACGCGGGCTTTCTCTAGTTGCGGAGCGTGGGTTTCTCATTGTCGTGGCTTCTCTTGTTGCAGAGCACGGGCTCTAGGGTAAATTTCTCCCCACTCAACGACAAACATTTCTTGAGTGACTGATGGGGCCAGTCAGCTCAGCACTTGAGGGAGGAAGATACGTTGGGCAGTGCGACTTTTCTTTCAGGAGACCCACAGCTTCAGCTTTACACTTCCCTTCTGCCTTCCAGGGGCTCACAGTTTAGCAGAATTATTATACCTGGGGTATAAACGAAGCCTGAAGAGGGGCACTAACTCGGCAGCAAAGGTTCCCTGTGGTTTCCTGTCACCTCTCTGTCTACTTTCTCCCTTACCAGACAGTACATTTCTTGTTAACAGAAGGCCAGGCAGTGACTCAGCCCTCGCCCCCAAAGCCCGCCGCCCCACCCCCCGGGGGCAGACGGACCATGTTTTTCTCTGGAATCCTCTTCACTTCCCTCCTTTTGACCTTGTTCTCCACTCTTCTAAACATTCTTGCCTCTTAAAGCTGATTCAGCTTAGCTACACTGAAATCAACAGAAAGGCTTTTGCCTTTTTTCTTTCACACATGTCCAGCTCTGAAGCCGGTTTCCCATCCGCCCCCATCATGTATTCTTTTACAGTTCTTACAAAGGATCTTGCACTATAGGGCTCTATAAATTAATATAAATTAATTTTTAATAAAGAAGTTCAAGCAAACCTTTTAGATACCTTATCTATAATCGTGTTTCAATAGTCCATGTAGTGTCTGTTGAATAAAATTGGTTGAAAAGAGTGGGTGTTGGGGGAAAAGCAGTATTTTCTGTTTTTTTTGGGGGGTGCTACATTGGGTCTTTGTTGCTGCACGCGGGCTTTCTCTAGTTGCGGAGCGTGGGTTTCTCATTGTCGTGGCTTCTCTTGTTGCAGAGCACGGGCTCTAGGCGCGCAGGCTTCAGTAGTTGCGGTACAGGGTCCCTAGAGTGCTCTGGCTTCAGTAGTTGTGGCATGTGGGCTCAATAGTTGTGGCACGTGGGCTCTAGGCACGCGGGCTTCAGTAGTTGTGGCTCGCGGGCTCTAGAGCGCAGGCTCAGTAGTTGTGGCGCATGGGCTTAGTTGCTCCGCAGCATGTGGGATCTTCCCGGACCAGGGATCGAACCTGTGTCCCCTGCATTGGCAGGCGGATTCTTAACCACTGCGCCACCAGGGAAGTCCCAAACGCAATATTTTCTGAGTATTTTATTTTACGTAATCTCTAATTAAATTAATACATAGTACAAGCAGACATTTGACTGTTTCATCTTCTCTTTTAAAGTTTGGTTGGCCCCAAACCTTTTGGATCTTCTCACTGGGGAAAATAGGGGATCACTCTGGAATCAGGCACCTATCTTTGGATCTCCTTTGAGTCTGAGAACCAGGCTGTCATTATAAAGTCAGGGAAAAAAAAATAGCATCTCTGCTTATCCTCAAGCCGTTTTATTATTTAAAACTTAAATATTTATAGAAAGCAACATTCATGTGCTTTCTCTCTTTTGCTTAAAAACAGGTTCTGTTTTCTTTAAGTGGCTAAGCCATTTTGATTTAACTGACTTTTTACAAAATTGGTTTTCTAAGAGGAAGTTTATTTTCCCCTCCATGACTGTTATGCAGAGTCCTTCTTTGTACAGGCTTATCTAACTCTAATCTATTGTCTTTAGTCTTCACTTTTGTTTTTTAACCTGCAAAACCATCTGCACACTTTCTCTGTGTTTCCTTTTTCATCTGAAGAGTCTTTTTCTGGCTAACTTATCCTCATCCAGTCTGTCTAATGCATGCTCTTAAGAGAGCTGTGCATGAGGTATGCAAGGGTTAATTTTAGTCGGGAAGTGTTTAATAACTCATTGTTCTTAGCTCCCTGGGTGAGGCCCTGGTGAGGTGTAGGCTTCCTAGCGCAGGCTGTGAGGGACTTAACCCCCGGCTTTGTGAAACGCTTCCCCACTGAGGGAGCGGGGCGGCCCGGCCCAGCCCTGGCCCTGCATCCCGTTCTGAGCTTTCATCCAGTGCCCTTCTGCTGTCAGGGACAGTGGTCCGGTCGTGGCACAGGTGGGGATGGCGTTGAGGCTGATCCCAGTACACTCAAGAGGCTTGGCCCAGTGCGCCGTACTTGTTCTGTGGCTGGCTAGTCATCGCGATCTTGGACCTTCTCTAGCCTTCCGGCCAAACAACTAGGCTTCCAGTGGCAACTGCATTTCATTGTGCTGAGTGATAAGCTCTCTTTTGGGGGGTCACACTTTCTCCGGACATGTACTCAGTCACCAACATTTACCGAGCACCTACTTTGTGCCAGGCGAGGGGTGGGGACACTCAGATATGCCCTTTAAGGGCTCCCATTCCAGGGGGCAGACAGGGAGGACCGGGCACAGGGGAAGCGTCACAGCACAGCATGATAAGGGCCCCTGGGACTAGTGGCTGTCGTTCGTGGAGCAGCTTCTGTGTACAGGAGTTTATAGGCATCGTCCCTTCTCCTTGCAGCTACCCAGTGGATAGATCATCTCCCAATTTTAAGCACAAAGGAAGTGAACTCAAGCAAGGCATCCGGGTTCATGTCACACAGCTAGTGAATGTCTAAGCTGGAATTCACTCCCGGGCCTCCCAGGCTCCAAAGCCTGTGCTCTTTCTCTTCCACCTCACATCCTCTGTAAAGACACTTAGAGATGACAAGAGGCGGGGGGAGATAGACTGGGAGGCCTGGGTTCCTTGGGCTGTTCTAGAAAGCAATGTGACAGGAGTGGCCTTAGTGCTGGCTGTGGCAGCCGGTGGTGGGCCTTCGTTCATCTCTCACAGCTGGGTTTCTCCTTTCTCGTCTTGATTTCTCTCTTTCCCACTTCCCTGGTGCTGCCCAGTTCTGGGAGCTGCTCCTGGCCCGCTATAGACAACGGTTTGCTGTGCCTCCTACCCAGGGAGAGAGTTCAGGCCCAGTGGCTCTTTGTTCACTGAGGTCTGCGTTCTGAGGCTATCTTCCTCGGGGGAGCTGACACTCAGTTTGTAAGTTTCAGGCCTTAGGAATGACCCCCTTGTTGGCCTGGTGCTCCTTAGTGGTATGTTTGTGAAGACACCAAAGGAAAACATGGCTGGTGTCAGGGTCAGCTTTGTTGGACTTGAAAGCCCTGCAGCACCTGTGGTCCTCACCTGGGAAGTTCAGGTCCCCAAACCCTTAGCCCTGACACTACCGAGAACGCATGAGCTGATGAGAACTGGGCTTCGTGCAGACTTGTGTTGGGAAGAGTCTGTTTTTTTAAAAAGTCGATGCTTGGACTTCTCTGGTGGTCCAGTGGTCAAGATGCCATGCTTCCACTGCGGGGGGAATGGGTTCGATCCCTGGTCAGGGAACTAAGGTCCCACATGCTGCCGGCAAGGCCAAAAAATTAAAACAAAAAAAAAAGTTGATGCTTGAGTGTATCCATTAGGGTTCTCTGGCCATAAGCAACAGAAACCAACTCTCCTTTAACTAAAATAAGGAAGAGGATTTACTGGAAGGCTATGGGCTGGTTTACAGGGTGGAAGGAAAAGCTGGAGGATCAGATCTGGGAAAGATGGCACCCAGACAGCCCCAGGGATCCCTGCCTCATCTCGGGGCCCTGCTGGGGGATGTGCCGCAGCCGGTTCCAGTCTTTGTCACAGCTGCTGCTGTGCGACATAGTTGAGTCCTGTGCTGGCAGAGGGCAGGGCATGTTGATGGACAGTCCCATCAGACTGTATCTCATCAGGGAGGGGAAAGTCCCCCAAACGGCTTCCCCTCCCCGAGTGGGGAATGGTTTCTCTCTGGGACACAGACACAGGCAGCCACCTTGATGCGTGAATCCCTACAATCATAAATTCCAAAATATACATTACACAAACTCTGTGTTTTTAAAAGCTATATTGAGGTATAAAATTCTGCCCATTTTAAGTGTACAGTTCAATGATTTTAATAAATTTATAGCATTGTGAAACTCTCACCAGAATTTAATTTTAGAACGTTTCCGTCCCCCCCAAAGACGTCGCGTAGCCATTTGTCGTCAGGCCCCGTTCCCACTCCAGCCCTAGGCAACCACTCATCTGTTTTCTGTTTCTGTGGATTTGAACATAGGTTCCTGACAGGTGTAATATTTTCCGGGTATCCTGCAAACTATGCTTTGGGTGAAAGAAAGAAGGAAAAAAGGCCACTGGTATGGAAGTCTGGACCTCATGGTCTCAGTTTTCCTTTCTTTTTGCTTTAGATTTTCCCTTCTCTCACCTGGACTGTAAGATGGGAGAGCTTAGTCCTAGTCTTGATGCTGCCATTATTTAGCTCTGAAGCCTCAGTCATGGAACCTTCCAGGCCTCAGTTCCTCATCTGTATAGTTAAGAAAAGGGTTTGACAAGATGATAACTCATGTGCTTTCTATCTCTAATGACCAGCAGTTGTGATCTTTTTTGGTGAAATCTTTCTTGGTGAAAAATTACATGTATCCGTATGGCTGATTCACTTTTTGCTGTACAGCAGAAAGTAACACAACATTGTAAAGCAACTATACTCCAATTAAAAAAAATCTACCCTGAAAGAAAAAAAAATTACTTCTTGATTGTATCTGCTCTCTTCAATCAGAGGGCTGGAATAAAACTTGATGCTGGCCAAGGGAGGCGGAATCCTGAAGAAGAGAAGGGCTTTTCCCAGCAAGAGCTCATAGTCTGATTGGAATGAGCCGCCGTGAACGCTCATGGCTCACGCATTGTGGTGAGCTCCCGGGAGAGATCAAGTTCAGTGCACAGAGGTGGGGAGGGGCCGGTCACAGAGCGGGGCCTCTGAAATGCCACCACCACTGTGAGAAGCTTGCCCCCGTGAGAAGCTGCTTGGCAGCTGGCTTAGCCAACCGACGGTTAAAACCACCCATTTCATCTTTGCGGGGAGGAGACGTCCCAGCAGGTTTGAAGGTGGAGATGGGGAGGTTGAAGCATTTTGCATTTCGAGGCAGATCTCTTATCTCCTCTGGCTCTGCCTCTGTCTTTCTGTGCCCTCGGGTTAACTGTAGCTTTGGCTTTTGCAGCCATGGTAGCTGGAGCCGACTTGTGGAGGCAGGCAGCTGGAGGGTGGTATTTTCTGACAGGGAGACAGCCTTAAGTTTTGTAATTTATGGTGTCTTTAAATATGGGATTTTGTTTACTCTTGGCCTAATTACACCTCTGTTGTATTTTATTTAGCTTAATGTTTTAATTTTGTGCTCATGCCCAGAGGTAGTTTCCCAAAGGGTACTGTTAAAAAAAATTGTAGGTCGGTTTTATCCTTGCTGCAGCTACGTGCAGCTTCCTGAAGACAAGGAAATGGGTTTTGGGGCCACACACTTTCTCATGGGCTCTTGTGAATATTTCAACTGTGTTTGTGCTGTGTGAGGTCTGGAGCTCCTGTCTGCCAAGTATTATCCTAAAGCATCTCTGTAAAATAGAAACATAATACGGGCCGCAGAAGTGATTTTAAATGTTCTAGTAGCCACATTCAGAAAGGGAGAAGAAACAAGTGAAATTAATTTAAATAATGCTTGAAATGAAATTGAAGAATTTCACCCAGCATATCTAAAATAGGACCATTTCAACGTACAATCAATATAAAAATTAACGAGATATTTTACATTCTTTTTTTTCCCTCATGTCTTTGCAACTTGCTCTGTATTTTACAGCATGTCTCAATTTGGACGAGCCAGACTTCAAGTATTCAATAGCCACATGTGGCAGGTGACACTTTAGTGGACAGCAAAGTTCTAAACCTTTCAAAGGCTTACAAGGGATACAGGAAGAGCCCTTAGAAGGGGTAGGAGAGACATAGCCTCATGTTTTGTGAGCTCTTAATAAAGCCATACATAGGTTTCCTTCTCTTAGAGAAACCTGATATGTAAAAATTCTTCTTGACAGGAAAGGTAAAGCAGGAAGTGATTATTCATGTTACAAAAGAATTAACCGCAGGATCCTTTAAATAGCAAGCTCCCTTAGTGCACTGAAGATGACTCAATTTGCAAAAATGTGATTGACACTTGGCATTTTAGTAGCATCTTTGTTGGGCAGAGAACTATCTGCCATTATAAAATGCAAATGAAAGCTGAACCGTCAGTTTCTCAAGGCTTTGTTGAGTACCTACTGTATGTCAGGGATGCTCGTAGGGGCCATGACAGAACTAAGGGAGATCTGTACCCAGAAGACATTTAGAGGCTCACTGGGAGGGCGAGACACACATGCAGCCACCACAGTGTGGAATTGCCTCAATACCAGGGCCCAGGGAGGCTTGGGGGCTGGATGAGCCGGGAAGGAGCTAGGAGGCAGGTAGGGCCCGATTGGGCCCAGAAGGCAGGCAGAGTGCATGTGATGAAGTGTCCAGGAGTTTAAAGGAAGGGTAGATCAGGAAAGACCAGCTCAATAGGGTATTGGGAAGACTCGAAAATTATGCAGTTACGCTTTATATATCCCTGAGTCCCCAGTCCCTAATCCCCAGCCTTACTTCTAGCAGCCATCAGTTAAGCTGTGTTCTTCTTGGACTCCTCATAAGAGGGAGATGGAAGCAAACCCCAGATGTGCTTCTCTCCAGTTTTCAGCAACAGGCAGCAGCTGTTTATTTCTTAGGACTTATCTTCTTGGAGCAGATTCCTTTGCCCTCTTCCAGGTTTACCTTGATAGAGCCCACGTGCAGAATGCAGAAGATGAGACTTGCTGTTGAGGAAAGGAGAAGCAAGGTTGTGTGCTGGAAGTGGATGGGGTTCTGAGTTCCCCAAAGTACACAGGGTTTAAGTTCAGCGTTGAGATGGACCCTTGACCAGATTTCTCCCCCCGCTCCTTCAGGCAGGCCCCATGTGCTGCTTCCCCCCAACTCCACTTAGGGCGATTTTCTGTCCCCATGAGAAAAGCTATGAGCTTTCATCTCTAAGTACTAAAATAGGAGCAGCCTTGGGGAGCCTAGGTCAGTATTCCAAGCCTTTTCTTGTTAAAAAAAAAAATACCTGTTATTTAAAAAAATGACTATCTCCATACATATATTTATTTATAGATCATGTACGTATATTGCTGTACTAGTTGATTAAGTAAACCCAAAAGAAGCTTCTAAATATTTATTATTAGGTTTAATGAACTTATGGAAAACATAAGATTGACTATTATATGATTTTAGACATTGGTGAAAAATGGACATTTGTCTTTATGGCTCAGGTACATAGTTTTAAATATCTTGCTAAACCCAATAGTTCCATATTATAATTAGGTAACTTAAACCTATATCAAGGGTGGGAGAAAACCCATATTACAAATTATCTTGATAACTCAGAGTGTTTTGTGCTGATTGGCTTGTCCTCGTGTTCACCCCCCAACATGGCTGACAAAGAGTTCCCACCCAGGGGCTGAAGTGGCAGCTCCACCATTTTCTTGTTGACTCGGTCGTGTGTTGAGTATTATCTACAACCCCTACTTTCTTTACCCAAATCTTCTCAAGTCTCTCATCCATTTAGTGAGGATGATTTTAGTTAAAAGGGGTAATAGTCATAAAGAGGCTCTTCCAAGAGACCTCCCAGAACTGCAGGGTGCCCCATGGAGCTGAAAGCTGGCACTGGCAGCCGCCCTTGTCTAGGGGCACAGCTGTCCCTCAGGCTGCTCCATGCCCTCCGAGCATCCCTGACTGCCTGACCTAGAGGCTGGATGAAGGAGCTGTTGTCATTCTGCAAATGGAACGTTAGAGAAATTGAATTTTTCTCTTTTTAAAATGAAAACAAAATGAATAGATTTTTTTTTTTCATCATGTTAACTAATTCCTGAAGTGAGCGCATCCCAGTTTGGAGGGCACTGGCTCAGAAAATAAGCTTAACTGCTTTGCTAAACTTCAGGTTCTTTAATTGGGAAGATGGGCATCATAATACTGTGAGGATTAAGTGAGATAATGCGGGAAAAGTGTCTGGCACATAAACAGTGGTTACTGTAATCTCCGTTCCGATAGCAAAGCTTCAGTAGATCCATGTCTAGGTAATTTGAAGAAAGCTGCTTTTCAATCGGCCTGGTTCTGATTGTTATGACTCATTTTAACTGCTGGGGTGAGAATATGATACAAGAAAATTGGAGTGTTTCTGCCTTTGTACTTGTCAGGAACCAGGAGAAATCTGAAAAGGTTGCCTTGTTTATGCTCTTATGCTTCTCCTTTCTGTTGATAAGTGATGAAAATGGTTCACAACTCAACTTCAGCCTGGGCAGATTTCTGACAGCAGAGTCAGCCAGCTAATTTTGGAATGAAAAAATAATCTCGGAAAGGAAATTCTGCTTTGAGTTGCTTATGAACACTCTGGGTTAGCTGACATTATGAGTGGACAAGGTGAGCACACCAGTCTGGGTGGATGGGGTCGTTTGATCTGGAAACACTTTGGGAGTTTATCCCTAATGGATATGCAAAGTGCATTTGACAAGGAGCCCCTCAACCTACCGACCTTCTTCCTGGAAAACCTACCCCAATATATTGAATTTGTAAAAGTCATTTGTGCTTTTTTTGTCTCCTATTGGAGAAATCTTTTATATATATATACATTTATTTATTTTTTATTTTTGGCTACGTTAGGTCTTCGTTGCTGCATGCAGGCTTTCTCTGGTTGCGGCAAGCAGGGGCTACTCTTCATTGCGGTGCGTGGGCTTCTCATTGCGGTGGCTTCTCTTGTTGGGGAGCACGGGCTCTAGGCACACAGGCTTCAGTAGTCGCAGCACGCGGGCTCAGTAGTTGTGGCACGCGAGCTCTAGAGTGCAGACTCAGTAGTTGTAGCGCACGGGCTTACTTGCTCCGTGGCATGTGGGATCTTCCCGGACCAGGGCTCAAACCCGTGTCCCCTGCATTGGCAGGCAAATTCTTTTTTTTTTTTAATTTTTTAAAAATTTATTTATTTATTTATTTATTTTTATTTTTGACTGTGTTGGGTCTTCGTTTCTGTGTGTGGGCTTTCTCTAGTTGCGGGAAGCGGGGGCCCTCTCACTGTCGCGGCCTCTCTTTTTATTTATTTATTTATTTATTTTTATTTTTGACTGTGTTGGGTCTTCGTTTCTGTGTGTGGGCTTTCTCTAGTTGCGGGAAGCGGGGGCCCTCTCACTGTCGCGGCCTCTCTTGTTGCGGAGCACAGGCTCCAGATGCGCAGGCTCAGTATTTGTGGCTCACGGGCCCAGTTGCTCCGCGGCATGTGGGATCCTCCCAGACCAGGGCTCGAACCCGTCTCTCCTGCATTGGCAGGCAGATTCTCAACCACTGCACCACCAAAGCCCCATTGGAAAAATCTTTGCCAAACCGAAGATCACTAAGATTTTCTCATGCTTTCTTATAAAAATGTTGCAGTTTTAGCTCTTACATTCAGGCCTATGATCCATTTTGAGTTCATTTTTGCATATGTGTTCTTTATAGAGCTCACTTAACTTTTCCACTTCCATTCTTTTACTGTAATTTCTAAGTTGCTAATTCGCTGCTTGGGGTTACACCTAATTTTCACTACCGTTGTATTTATTCATTCGCCCTTTGTCCATCCGTCCGTCCGTCCATCCATTCATTCATATCAAGCTGCAAATAAAAAAGGAAAAGGACAGGAGATTGACTGATTGAGGTAGGCATGAGGTGAGGCCCAAAGATTACATGAGTTGTTTAATCCATGTATAGATAAACTAACCAGCCTCTGGATTGGTTGGCTCTGCTAATTTGCATCGGTACCAGAAGACCCGTCTGCCTTATCCGTTGCCTCCACCTATTACTAAGTATACACAATCACCGTGGATTGGGAGAACAGTTTAAAATGGTATTGCTGCCTAAGAAGCCATCTGTCATGAAGGCAGTTGTGCCCGCAGATGTGAGTGGTCTGAGTTGTTGGTTGGGCTGGCGGGGCCCTCTGTTATCGGCTGTGTTCACACGAGTTGTTGCTGAGAGGCGGGCATTGTCTCTGTAGGGTGGGAATGATCATCACCCACATTTTGCACAACTGAGGCCCAGAGAGGTTAGCATCACCTAGTCTTGGTGAAGGAGAGAGCATCTGAGAGCCAAACCTGCCCCTGTAGTTATCTGCCACCTCTGCACTTGGGGAAATGATGCTGGACTCTGTCTGGGGGCGGGGTGGTGCACAAGTGTTGTTGGCCTTCTGTCATTGTGTGGTTTCCCCTCTGAAGCCCCTGCTGGCCCTGAGACCTGTAGGCCACTCTGCCTGTGTCTGACCGCAGACCAGCACTTTGTGGTTTCTGTGCTACAGGCCTCAGGTTAACCAAAGTCAGGCAACCGTGTGTGGCCCTGTTATTTTAAGTATTGGTAGAGGGGAAGCCCCTTGAATATGACTTTCCTGGCCTTCCAGGGCTGCTGGGCTTTGGACTTCTCCAACATCTGATCTAAAGTGCTGTTTTGTTTTGTTCTTGTTTTTGTTTGGTCCCTGTTCCTTCCAGTGGAGGCCATAGTGGAGTTTGACTACCAGGCCCAGCACGACGATGAGCTGACGATCACCGTGGGTGAGATCATCACCAACATCAGGAAGGAGGATGGAGGCTGGTGGGAGGGACAGATCAATGGCAGGAGAGGTTTGTTCCCTGACAACTTTGTAAGAGTGAGTACAAAGCGAAACCCTTTTCCTGTCTCCTGTGTGGGTTCTACTGACCAAAGCTGTGGCGGCACTTGAGGAGGAATTTCATGGGATTCTTTAAGAGGATGAGTTGACAGCTTGACCTCTTGTATGCTGTCGAGAGGAGCACGTATAGCTTTGCCCTTGATATCGGGGGATACTTGTTTTGAAATCACTTTCTTAAGGCCCGGAATGTTCTCTTTCCAAACTGTGTGTCACTTAGAAAATGCTGGAAAAATGTCAAGCTTGTCAAATTGTTTTACTTTGTGGACTTTTTATATGCTTTGATAGTTGCAAAGACTCTTGCCCTTTACCATTCCATTCAAAATGGAGGTGAAACTCAGTTTTGACCACTTAAATCAAATAGCAGTCAAAGTAAATGCAGAATTCCAATTATGCCATGTTTCTACCTTTGTATCATACTGCTTTTTTGATAGGAGCAGTATTATTTTCCTTTTCCCCTTTATGGCCATGAAGCATTGAGTAAAATTTGTTTTTTCAGTAAGGTTTTGAAAATTATGCTCTTTGCAGAAAGGTTAATTACAAAAATGTAACTCAGTCATGTTAAGAAATTTCATACCACACAGTTGTAAATAATAGTGGGAATTAGGTTTAAAAAGGGGGTGGGGCGGGAAATCACCTGCAGGCTGATCCCAGAGGGAAATACCAAATGGGTCTAAAAAGTCCCTGGACTGTATCCTTCCTGCCCAGCGCTGGGCCAGATGGGCCTGTTTTTGGTGGGGAGAGCTGCGTGCAGGAATCCCCGGGGCCCCTGCTGTAGTTCCGGTGGCACCAGACCATGCCTGAGACCTGGGGCCATGGGGGGCAGGTGGTGTAGGGGACGCTGGGCCCAGAGAAGCAGGTGCCCCCCTTAAAGAGCCATGTGGGCTACATGGGAGGGTTTTATGGAAGGGGGCTGTTGAGAAAGAACAGTGATATGCTCCAGGCTTCACCCCCTGGGCCCTCTACCGGTACCCCGCCCGCTGCCCCCAGTCTAGAACAAATAGAAAGCCAGTTTCACCTTTCTTCAGGATCTTGCCTCGGAGGATCCTGCTAACTTTTTCCTTGTTCTTTCTTCTTGGTGTGCAGAAAGCTGGGGAGAGTTTTGTGGGTTACATGCTGATAAACCTTGCTTTCTGTGAACAGTCGTGGGAGGATAGACATTTTTTCTTGGACTACAGTTGAACCTGGCAGCCCTCTCTCTACCATTTTAAGAGGAGGAAAACCTCACATCTGGGTCCCCTTGGGTTGAGTCTACTGATGTGTAAATGAGGGTGAATTCTTTTGCCCTTCCAAACAAAATCCCCAATTTGGGGACAAGGATCATCCTTGAAGTTGAGCCAAGTTCTGGGTTGGAAGGGGGACTTTACTGGATAAAAGAGGCAAAGCTTTCAGTGAAGATGAAGGAGGAAGGGGTGAGAGGGGAGGACCGTGGGAAGGAGAAGGGACTACAACTCCAGTTTAGAAGGTGGGCCCTGCTTTGGAAGCCTTTAATGTGTCCTGTTGGCTTATTCCAAACCACAAATCCACAGACTCTGAAACTTCGAGGTTGACCTTTGCTCAGGGCCGGGGCACCATAAGTGTTTGTGGAGGCCAGGGCAGGGAGGGCAGCGCAGGAAGAGCCCCAGGAGTGCCGGGGAACAGGAGCTCGTCCCTGTGACCTGGGGGTGGGGGGTGTGCTTCACCGCCAGGACCTCTATCCAGCCCTCTCCATTTGCTCGGCCTTGGGCTGGGCCAGCGTGGGCCACGGCAGTGGATCCTGCCCCACGGTGGCCCACGGGCTTTGTCTCAAGGGGAGGCTGGTGGGAGATGGAGGGAGGGAGGCCAGCAAGGTCAGGGGTTATCCCGCCGGCTCCCCACTCTAGGCTTGCCTGGGTCTGGCTGTGTCCCTCCGCCAGATGGTGGCTGCTCCCATCAAGTCCCTTTCTTCTATACATTCCTTTCCCCTCATCCCGGCAGGCCTGGGGCTCCCTTGTTTCTAGCCCTCAGCTGCCGCCCCGGAGCGTCTCTCTACCTCACCTACTTTGTAAAAGTCTCTTTATTAATCCCACCTCGGATTACCTAACTCGAGTGTGCCATCTGGGTTTCTCCCCTCTCCTGAGCCCGACTACCTCATCAAGCTAGTCTGAGGATTAGAGGAGACAGTGCTTGGAAATCACTTAGCATGTGGCCGGCCACCTTCCGAGTGTGCCGCTGTCCCTGTGGTGAAGGAAGGGACCCTCTCCCCTGGCCTGAAAGCCCCTGCCCTTGCCTAACACTTGTCTCACCTCGGCTAGAGCACCTCCAGGGAGGGGAAGTCTCATTCCTGGGAGGTGCTTGTTCCACCTGGGCCAGAAAGGATGTGGCAGGACGGGCTGGGGCTGTACCACTTGTGGCTGTTAGACTTGGCAGAAAAAGAAACTTCTCTTCTTTCGGATGGCTGAGTCTGTCTTCAAGTCTTCACCCACTGGGAATGTTTTAGGCCTATTATTGAAAATCCAGTAGGTGGAGGCCATAGAGTTTAACAATAAAGAACACTGCCCTAGAGAGTTCTAGAAGCTGAAAATACATCTTTAGGTAATAATAATCATATTGGCATAAGTTCACAGTTTTGGAAGTGGGTTTACACATGCCTTATTTGGCTTAAGAATAATTTGTCCCCAGACTGAATTGGGTAATCTTGTGGCATCCCGTTGTTTATTTGTGTACCTTTATGCCAATGTTACCAGTGTCAGAGAGCTTACCTGAAGCATTTTCTTGATTCATTTATCTGATCCTTAATCAGTGTCCCAAATGAACCTGATCCCCTAAAGTGTGGGGATTCAGTATCCACCCGCAAGTCTGTACTGTCTCAATTTCTCAAAGGAAAAATACCAGGCAGTCCGGCCACCCCATCGTTAAGAAGATGCCTGGGCTTCGCCAACTCTGGGGCTGAGATTTGTTGGCACCCATAAATGTACCTAACCAGGCCCCATGTCCTTTTGGGTTTGTTCCTCTTTTTCTTTTATTTAGTTAGTTCTAATTTAATTTGTTTACTGTACATGTAGGAGAAGAATCTGTGAAAATCCCCCTTCCCTTTCTTCTCTACCCCCCTCTCTCATCCACTTCTTTTAGAATACATTTGTCTTTATCCCTCCTCCTTTAAAAAATTTATTCATTTTCAGGTGCAATTTACATAGAGTAAAATATTGAAGTCATAATTGTATGGCTTGATAATTTTTTTAATGTAAGTACGTGCCTCTGTAAGCATCATCCAGATCAATTTTATTTCTATCCCTCTAGAAAGTTCCATCAAGCCTTTTCCCAGTCATTCCCCCTCTCACAGGTAATGTGTCATCATAGATTAGTTTCGCCTGTACTGAAGTTTCATGTAAATGGAATCATACAATATGTACTCTTTTATATATGGCTACTTTTGCACAACAGAATGTTGTTGTGTATAGCAGTACTTTGTTCCTGCTGTATAGTATCCCATTTTATGAATAAACTGTAATTTGTTTATCCACTGTCCTGTGGATGGACATTTGGGTTGTTTCCAGTTTGGGTATCTTATGGAGACAGGCACTCATTTCTCTTGTGTATATATGTGTAGGAGTGGAATGACTGCCCTCCCTCACTTTCAACATATATGTTTTTCTCTGTTTAAATCTGTGGCCTCTGTGGAGGAGGGGTGTCCCACCTGTGCTGGGGCCTCATTTGTGCCTGAATGTGCTGGTCTTTGCATGGTTGACCTTTGAGTATGACCGCTGAGGGGTCCTTAAGCACAGAACTCAGTGTCCCAGGGATCATTTGATTGTTGGGCCCATGAACTATCAAAGGCTAATTCTTAGATTGTTAAAACCATGCAAATAGAGAGCATGTGTTAAAGGTTTATTGAACTCATCTAATGAGAGAACTAGCATAATAACAAAACTGATTAAAAAGTCCATGGAAAAAGGAATGTTCAGAGAAGATCAAAATGAAAACAACATTGTAAATTCAACTATACTTCAATAAAATTTTCTTAAAAAGGACAAAGAAGATCAAAATGGGTTCATGTCTTAGAGGACAGTAAAGTCTTAACCTCTGGGGTTATCATCTCTACCAGAAAAGAAAAAGGCTGTGGCGTACCTTATTGTTTTTCTACATGTTATCCTCGGACTTTTATAGAGTTGTAAAATGTCCTAATAAAGTTTTGGTTAAATCAGGTTATGTTTTCAGAGGGAATCAGATGACCCTTCGGGGTACGGGGGGCACACTTATTAGAAAGTGGATCAGCATGACATTAAAAGTTCACACGATGATCATTTTTGGCTTCATTTCCAAGTTTTGGGTATTTTTTTCTGCATAGACCACAGTAGACCATAATATGGGATATAATAGTAGGAGGCACTAGGATGAAATCCTCAAAGTCATTCATTTAAAAAAAAATGGCTGCCCTCCTGAGACCTGACACTACCACCTAGAACAGAAGGACAGCCACCAATGAGAGGCAGATGTGGGCTGTTTCACGGGGGTTCATTTTCGCCATGTTGGATTCACTCACCAGTGTCCCCCTTTCAGAACCTTACCTCAGAGGCAGACAACAGTGGCCATGAGTCCAGCAAAGGATTTATTAGCAGCCTTTTCCTGAGTTCTCCTGACATGTATCCACAGACAGACAAAGGAATTTCAAAAGGCGGAGGCCTTGAACCCATGGCTTGGGCCGCCACGCACGGATCTGCCTGCTTTGGGGGGCGACCTTTGGTGAGGGGCAGCGGGTCCCAGGCTCTCGAGTAGAAAGCAGGAAGCTGCAGCAGGGGTTAAAGAATGTGCTTGTTGATCTGTAAGTCGCTCTGTACGCATAACACGCGCCGCAGCCACAGGCCCCTTTGTCGAAGGCCGAGGTGTGTTTACTTGTAGCTGCAGGTCTTATGCTGAGTGTAACAGTTTTCAGCTCGGTTTCCTATTGCCTCAGCTTTCATCTGCTAAGTGTTTTAGATCTTTCTCAGGCGTGTCCAGAGCCTTTTTTGTATTTGTGTAAAGTGGCTGGTGAAAATGGTCCTTGTTTTCATCAATGAGGTGGAAGGTGAGGCTTTTGCCTATTTGCACCAGTCTGAGACAAACCTCACGCTTACTTTGCTTGTCTTAATTTCAGAAAGAATCACAAATTTACTTCAACAAGTGGCATAACGGAGAGATTTCCAAGTTGCTCTTCTATACTCAGACCCTGAAGTAGATCTCTTGGATCCAATTTCACTTTGCTTTTTCACCCCAAGGGCCACTGATTTTGTGAAGTGTATGGAATACCGTCTTCAAGGTACTTGTCTCTCTTGGAAAGGTGGCGCGAGTTTTCCAGGTGTGTTTCATAGCGTGCGCAGCCTCCTGTTCACGACGTCTTGTGGTGATGTGCTTGGGGGTGGGGTCTGCCGAACTCCTCAGGGAGAGTTTACCGGGCGTCTGCGACGTGCTGGCACCAGAGGCTGTGAGCACAAATGAGACGCCTGAAATGGAACAAGCTATCATTACAAATGTAACTTCTTCCACAGGAGAACAATGTTAGCTCCTGTGACCTGGCCTTTGGTCACACTTTACTCTGGGGCGCACATGTTAGACATTGTTCTGCAAATATGGTCCTGATTAAAATGGCACTTGTGAGGGTTTTGACTGGATTCATCAGGCAGCTCTGTTGGAACACGCTAAATGAACCTACAGTTATCTTTTGGCCCTGATTGCTGTGTTACTTTATGGAATAATAATGACAACATTCTCTTGCAGGCTTGCTGGCTGCCTGGCTTTGTATGCATTATGTATAATCTGCTCGTGTCTGTCTGTGTATAAGGACTCAAATTTGTTGAACAATTACGCCAGGCAGGAATGAGCCTAAGCCCTTCACATGCTTTATCTCATTAAATCCTTTACACCACTCTATGGCATAGGTACCATTTTTTTTTATCATGCCCATTTTTTAGAAGAGATAGCTGAGGCATCTTAAGGTTAAAAGACTTACAAGCTATGAGGAGCAGAGAACTTTGGAACTTGAGCAGACTGGCGCTAGACCCTGAGCTCAAGCAGGCAATATTATCTGGGTGTCCAAATTGTCCTGCTGGGGTTAAGCCCCTCACCATTTTTACCTGCTGCATCCTGCCTTCCCCGAGTGTCCTGTCAATCTTTTGCACATTGGTACCACTCGGAGAGAAGCCTCTCAGTTACTCTGCTAGTCTTTTTTTTTTTAAATTTTATTTATTTTTACTTTTGGCTGCGTTGGGTCTTCATTGCTGCACACGGGCTTTCTCTAGTTGTGGCGAGCAGGGGCTACTCTTCGTTGCGGTGCGCGGGCTTCTCATTGTGGTGGCTTCTCTTGTGGAGCATGGGCTCAGCAGTTGTGGCATGCGGGCTCTAGAGTGCAGACTCAGTACTTGTGGCACACGGGCTTAGTTGCTCCATAGCATGTAGGATCTTCCCGGACCAGGGCTCGAACCCGTGTCCCCTGCATTGGCAGGCGGATTCTTAACCGCTGCGCCACCAGGGAAGCCCCTGCTAGTTACTTTACAAGTGGCATCAAGTAGAGATTTCCAGGTTGCTATTCTATATTCAGAATCATGGTTGTGAACTTGTTTTCTGCATTTTAAAGGATTCTTTTCAGAAATCAGGTATTTCAACTCAAAAGAGCAATCTTTGCCTGGATTTATGGGGTGGTGCTGTTTTTCCTATGAATTCTGAAAGCAAGTCAATTCGGAAAAATATTTCATTTTACTCATTTGTAAGGAGGCTTGTTATTTTGCGGTGTTTAGGGTATGCTTTTCAGAAGGATCTTGGTTGTCTTTTCTAAGAGTGGTAAATAATCCAGTTGTGTGACTATCTAGTTGTTCCCCATCCATGGGGCCCTTGCAAACAACCAATTCCAACTTGAATTATTCTTTAAACTTTCAATATATAGTTTTCTTTTAGGGAACAAAATCTTAAAACTAACAACTGGAGCCTGTTAGATGCTATTATAAAAAATGGTACTCCAGGAAGGGTCCGGTTTAATTAAAGACAAGTGTGTTGCCAATAAAAGCCACACCAGTTGGCAGATTCCTCAGGCTTTGTCACTTGCAGCGCAGGAAGAGAGTGTGTGTGTGTGTGTGTCTGTGTGTGTGTGTGTGTGTGTGTGTGTGTGTGTGTGTGTGTGGAGGGGTGTCTTGTGACTCAGGGAGAGTGGTCCCCTGACCGAGTTGATCTTGCTGATTATGCCTAATGGAGTTTTATTTTCTTAATGACCGGATTATCGAATCTGAGCTTAGGAAGGGACTTTGGAATCATGTGTTTCAACCCCCAGCTTTCTAACAGGTCAAAATCTAAACCATGTAAGATGTTGCTGTGATCATTACTGGACACTTAAACTTGTATAGTGTGGCGGTCCCACAGGGGACCTTAAACCAGTGAGTCTCCAGTCTGGCGCTGCTCCAGGCACACTGCATCGTCAGAAGTTTGGAGTAGGGGCAGGAGTTGGTTTAGGGGCCTTGGAATATTTTTAAAAGTTCATGTGACTTGCTGCTTGATGAAGCTTGGGCACTCCTTTTGTACAATGGGACTGATGGGCAGTGTCATCCTCTATAATATCTTTTCTCAAGCACATGGCTTGGTAGCCTGTGGCCTGTAGTTCTACATTTGAAAATATTATGTTATTTCTAAAGTACGTTTGTGAATATATAAGGAAACATAATCATGCTGCAAATTGTAAAAAAAAATGTATACCACAAATACAAAAACAACGTACCAATATGTAAACAGTGCTCTATGTGAGTCCATTAGAATTAATACATTCTGATTGCAGATACTCTGGATTAAGTAAACACTGGACTAAACACTGCGTTCTACCCAGTGCTAGTGAGGTGGGCAGGATTTCTAGCAGTGGTCCCCAAGATTCCACTCCTTGAATCCCCAGAACCTGTGAATGTGATGAGCTATCATTCCAGTAATTGTGTTATGTTATATGGTGCAGTTGACTTTACAAAAGAGAGATATCCAGGTGGGCTTAATCATAGCACGTGAGCCATTAAAAGAAGAGAAATTTCTCTGCCTAGTGGCAGAAGAGGAAGTCAGAGAGATTGAAAGTGTGAGGAGGACTTGTGGCTTTGAAGATGGAGTGGTCACGTGAGAAGGCATACAGGCAACTTTATTGGAGCAGAGAGCAAACCTTGGCTGGCAGCCAGCAAGGAAATGGAGACCTCAGACCTCCTGCTTCAAAAATTGGATTCTGCCGAAAACCTGAGTGAGCTTGGAAGTGGATTGTCCTCCCAAGCCTCTAGATAAGAGTCCAGCCTGGTTGTGTGTGGCTTAAAATGCAGATAGCAAACTGTATCTGGGGCAGGTTTGCTCCTTCCCTACTGGCATATTGTCAGTGGAGACCAAATGGGAAGTCTGGACTCTCACCCTCTTCCCTGGGCTCAGCAGTAGTAAGTGGCCCCCCTCACCCTCTCCACTAGATAGCGGGGGAGATCTTCCAGAGGAGGGAGCTGGATAAAGGGATTCATTAAACCCACATAGGAAATCTTAAGCAAATTCCTGACCAACACATACATGAATCTGACCAGAATTAATGTGCCAAAAAGTTTGAGAAAATAAGCTGCGGTGTGAAATGCCACCCAGGTTTTCAGAGTGACCTCTAGGTAACACAAATGAAGAAGACCAGAATAGCCTTGCAAGGGCTCTGGAAACTAAACTGTCATTGGCATCACAGCCCACAAAAGTAGCCCAGGATCTATATGCTTAATCTAAATAGGGTCATTGCCTGCTAAATTTAGGCACTGCACCGCAACGAAGAGTAGCCCCCGCTCACCACAGCTAGAGAAAGCCTGCATGCAGCAACGAAGACCCAAATGGAAGTAAGGTTTCTACACTTCACTTGGAATGGGAAAGCATTGATACCAGTAGTCTCTGGTAAGTTCCATATGTATATTGTAATAACTAAAAAAACCCCAAACGGCTAAAAAACCTAAAAACCAATAAAAAACTATACAATGAGATATACTCAAAAAGTCTATAGATAAATGTACAAGTAACTCACAGGAAGGCAAGAAAAAGGGGAAAGAGGAATGATAAACAGGAAATAAAGAGAAAACAAATAATACAGTGGCACACCTAAGCCTTAACATCAATAATTACTTTAAGTGTAAATGGTCTAAATTTACCAATTGATAGAGATAACAGAATGGATAAAAAATGTGACTTAACTATGTGCTGTCTACAAGAAACTCACTTTGAATATATTGCTATAGGTGCATTAAAAGTAAAAGGGTGAAAAAAGATATACCATGTAAACATTAATTTAAAAAAGAAGCAGGAATGGCTATATATAAGATCACATAAAGTAGACTAGAGAGCAAAGAAAATTACCTGAGACAAAGAGGGACATTACACAATGATGAAAATGTTATTACACTAAGAAAACACAACAATCCTAAATATGTATGAACCAAACAACAGAGCTGCAAAGTACATGAAGCAAAAACTGATAGACCTGAAAGACAGACACATCCACAATAATAATAGTTGGGAACTTCAGCATCTCTCTGTCAGCATTTGAAAGAACTACTAAATAAGATACCCGCAAGGATATAGAAGAACTGAACAGCATTATCCACCAAGCAATTCTAATTAATATTTATAGAACACTCCACTCAAAAAACAGCCTAAAACACATCTTTTTCAAGTACTCATGAAACATTTACCAAGTTAGACCATACCCTGGGTCATAAAACTGACCTCAATTTATTTAAAGGAGTGGAAATAATACAGAGTATGTTCTCTGACCATAATGTAATCAAACTAGAAGCCGACAACAGAAAGATAACAGGAAGATCTGCAGACACTTGGAAATCAAATAACACACTTCTGAATAATTCATAAGTCAAAGGGGAAGTCTGAAAGCAAATTTTTAAAAATACATCAAGGTGAATGAAGTTGAAAACACAGCATATTAAAGTTTATGGGACACAGCTAAAGTAGTGCTGAGAGGAAATTTTATAGCACTAAATGTTAAGTCAGAATGGAGGAAAGATCTGAAATCAATAATCTAAGTTCCCACCTCAAGAAACTAGAAAGAGAAAAGACCCCCTGACCCCACCAAAGCAAGCAGGAGAAAGGAAATAATGAAGGTAAGAGCAGGAATCATTGAAGTTGAACACAGAAAAACAACAGAGAAAATCAATGAAAAAGCTGGTTTTTTAAAAAGATCAGTAAAATCATTAAATCTTTAAGATGACTGAAAAAGATAAAAAAGAAGATACAAATTGCAATATTAAGAATAAAACAAGGGGGGCTTCCCTGGTGGCGCAGTGGTTGAGAATCCGCCTGCCGATGCAGGGGACACAGGTTCGTGCCCCGGTCCGGGAAGATCCCACATGCCGCGGAGCGGCTGGGCCCGTGAGCCATGGCCGCTGAGCCTGCGCATCC
>NC_041234.1:4008502-4033340 GCF_002837175.3 Physeter macrocephalus | reverse complement strand
TGTGCTCCGCAACGGGAGAGGCCACAACAGTGAAAGGCCCGCGTACTGCAAAAAAAAAAAAAAAGAAAAAAAAAAAGAATAAAACAGGGGCTATCACTACAGATCCTGCAGCTATTAAAAAGACAGTAAGAGAATACCACAAACAATTCTATACACATACATTTGACAATTTAGATGAAATGGACCAATTTCTTGAATATCACAAACTACCAAAACTCATCCAAGATGAAATAGGTAATCTCAGTAGTCCTATAACTGTTAAAGAAATTGAATTCATAATTTAAAAGCTTCCAAAAATGAAATCTCCAAGACTAGAAGGTTTTTTTGGAGATTTCCACTAAACATTTAAAGAACAGGCACCAATTCTACATAATCTCTTCCAGAAAATACAAGAGGAGAGAATGCCTTCTTGTTCATTTTATGAGGCCATTACAACTTGATACCAAAACTAGACAGACAGTATGCAAACCCAACAAACCAATATCCCTCAAGAGCATAGACACAAAAATCCTCAACAAAGTACTAGCAAGACAAATCCAGCAACATATCAAAAGAGTTATGTACTATGACCAAGTGAGGTTTATTCTGGGTATGGAAGGCTGCTTCATTGTTTGAAAATCAATGAATGTAATCCACCATATCACCAGACTACAGGAGGAAAAAATAATCACATAATCCTATCAATTGATGCAAAAAAATCATTTGACAAAATTCAACACAGATTCATGATAAAAACTCTCAGCAAAGTAGGAATATAGGGGAATTTCCCCAGCTCGTTAAAGAGCATCTACAGTTAACATCATGCTAAAAGTGGTGAAAGACTGAATGCTTCCCCCACCCCAGGAACAGGAACAAGGCACGGATGTCGTTCTCACTAGTCTCATTCAGCACAGTGCTGGAGATCCTAGTCAGCACAGTGCTGAGAAAAGAAATAAAAGGCATATGAATTGGAAAGGAAGAATAAAACTGTCCCTGTTTGCAGATGACATGATTCTCTATGTAGGAAATCCCAAAAGTCTACAAAATAACTCCTGGAACTAATAAGTAAATTCAGCAAGATCACAGGATACAAGGTCCACACACAAAAATTATTTCTCTGTCCTAGAAATGAACATATGGAAACACAAATTAAAAGCACAATACCATTTATAATCAGTCCTAAAACAGTTGAAATACTTAGGTATAAATCTAACAAAACATGGACACGATGTGTGTGCTGAAGCTACAGAATGTTGATGAAGGTATTCAAAGGCGATCGAGATAAATGGAGAGGCAGATACCATGTTCGTGAATTGGAAAAATCAACAAGGTAAAGATGTTAGTTCTCCCCAAATCTATAGGCTTACTGTAGTTCCTGTCAAAGTCCCAGTAAAGTGTTTTTTTGTGGACTAGCTTATTTTTCAATTTATATGGAAAATCAAAGGAATTAGAATAGGTAAAACAAGTTTGAAAAAGAAGAACAAAGTAGAAGGCGTCTATTCGATTTTATGACTTACTTTAATAGCTAAAGTAATTAAGACAGTGTGGTATTGGTGGAGGGATAGATACCGAGGTCAATGGAACAGAATAGAGAACCCAGAAATAGACCCACACAAATAGGCCCAACTGATCTTTGACAAAGGTACAAGAGCAATCCAATAAAGGAAAGCGTCTTTTCATCTAATGGTACTGGGTCAGTTGAACAGCCAGAGGCAAAAAATGAAACTCTACCTAAACCTTACACCTTATAAAAATTATCTCAAAATGGATCATAGATTTAAATGTAAAACATAAAACTATAAAAGTTTCAGAATTAAACACAAGAGAAAATCTTTAGGACCTAGGCCTAGGTGAAGAGTTCTTAGACATCACATCAAAAGAACATTAAAGAAAAAAAAAATTCAGTCAGATTTCTTCTGTCAGAAGAAATTTAAAACTTCTGTGAAAAACCCTGTGAAGAGGATGAGAAGACAGGTTACAGACTGAGAGAAAATATTTGCTAACCACATGTCTGACAAGGGACTTGTATTCAGAATGAATCAAGGACTCTCAAAACGCAATAGTAAGCAGTCAAAAAATCCGATTAAAAATGGTTAAAAGATGTGAACAGACATTTCACCGAAGAGGATATACAGATGGAAAATAAGCATGTGGAAAGATGTTCAACATCATTAGCCATTAGAGAGATGAAAATTAAAATCACAATGAGATAGTACTATGTATTCTAATATCTATTAGAATGAGCACTAGTATGGCTGAAACAAAAAAAATAGTAGTAATGCCAATTGCTGGCTTTACTGGGCATAGAGAAACCGGTTCTCTCAGACGCTGCTGGTGGGAATGTACAAGGGTTCACCCAGTCTGGAAGATAGTCTGGCAGCTTCTTATAAAGCTAACTTTGCACTTGCCAAGTGACCCAGCAGTTGTATTCTTGGACATTCATCCCAGAGAAATAAAAATTTATGTCTGCACAAAAACCTGTACAGGAATGTTCGTGGCAGCTTTATTTATAATAGCCCCGAATTGGAAGCAACTTGAATGTCCTTCAGTGGGTGAATGGTTAAACACACTCCATTGTTATACAGCAGAAACTAACACAACATTGTAAAGCAATTGTACTCCAATAAAGACGTTAAAAACAAAAAACACACTCCAGTCCATCCATTCAATGGAATACTACTCAGCAATCAAAAGGAATGAATACAGGCACCAACTTGGATGGATCACAAGGGCATTGTGCTTTGGGGAATAAAACCAATCTCAAATGTTATATACTATATGATTCCATTTATATTACATTTTCCAAATGACAAAGTTACAGAGTTGGAGAACAGATTACTGGTTGCTGTGGGACAGTGACAGGGCGGGGAGAGGACTGGTGGAACTATAAAAGGGTAGCGCAAGGAAGTTACTTTGTGGATATGGAACAGTTCTGTATCTTGATTGTGATGGTGGTTATGCAAATCTATACGTTGGATCAAATTGCATAGAGTACACACACACACACACACACACACACACACACACACAAATCAGGGCATGCAAAAACTGATGAGAGCTGAGTAAGATGCATAGTGTAGTTATCAGTATTGTACCCATGTCAGTTTCTTCGTTTTGCTATTGTACTACAGTCATATAAGATACCATCACTGGAGGAAGCTGGGTGAAGGGTTCATGGGACTCTGTGCACTATTTTTGTAAGTTCCTGTGAGTAAATAATTATTTCAAAATAAAAAGTTAAAAAGATAATGCCACTGGGTTTCACCTTTGGTTGTACCTAAGTATCCACTGAGGAGCTTTATAAAATCCCGACATCCAGACTGTACCCCAGACCCACCTGCATCTCTGCTCGTGAGTCCCAGCATTGGTATGTTTTAGGATTCCTAACTCTTGTTCTTGTTTTCCATTAAATTAAAAACAAACAAACAGGGACTTCCCTGGTGGTCCAGTGGTTAAGACTTCGCCTTCCTGTGCAGGGGGTGAGGGTTCCATCCCTGGCTGGGGAGCTAAGATCCCACATGCCTCGTGGCCAAAAAACCAAAAAACATAAAATGGAAGCAATATTGTAACAAATTCAATAAAGACTTTAAAAATGGTCCACATTAAAAAAACCTTTAAATAAAAACAAACAAACAACCACTTTCCCATCCTCTTTTCCTTACGCCATAGTTCTCCAGCCTGTCCTGGGTGTTCCAGTCATTTCTCCCGTGGTCAGATTCTGTCATCTGCATTGTGTTGTGTTGGGCATGGCTGGGATTTAGGGGAGCCCCGCCCACTGTGCAGGTACAGGGAGGTGTCACCATTTGACCTGTCTGTGGTTGGCCTGGAGCGCGTCAGAGCCAATGAGAGAAGCAGAACGGGAGGAGAGAAGAGTGGAGGAGGAAAGAAGTGGGTGCAGGCGAGAGGAGGTGGAGGGCCTCGGAGACAGTGTTGATGAAAGGGCCTGGGTGTAGGACACCGCCTGGCACATCTCCTGGGGCAAACTCCTCCTGGGACCGCTCTGACGGCCGTCCTGCTTTTGCCTCACGTTGAGGACGACCTTGAAATACAAATCTGATCACATCCGTTTCCCCAGGTACTGCACATACTTTAAAGATCCTTCCTTGGCCTTTCCCTTGGTTTAAGCTGGAGACTAAACTCTTGAACGTGGTCAGCCCGTGGGCTGCCGACCCCCACCTTTCTTTCTGGCCTTGTGTCCCACCTCCCCGCCCCGCACCCCATTAATGCCTTCTCTGCCTGGGAAACCATCCTCAACCTCCTGACTCTTATAAACACCCGTTTTCTGTGAGTCTTTGTGGTGCGATATTTCTCTCCTCAGTAGCACTTGTCACTCTTGGGATTTAGAATCTGTTTTTGTGGCTATTTGACGATGTCCCTCTTCCCTATTGGACTGAGGGTCCATGGCCTCTGTGCACCATTGTGTCCTCGGTGCCTGGCGCACAGCAGTGCTTTTCCACATTTGTTGAATGGGTGACTATCTTTGTTGCTTGTTTCCCCACCCTTGTGGTTATTGGCACCGTTGGAAACTTAGCCCTTACTCTTTGCACGGTGGTGGCAGTGGCCACTTAAATAGTGGCCCGTGGTCTTAAGTTGTGACTTCCAGAAGCGATATGGCCTGAGGATTGCCAAAGGAACTGATCCTCCTGGCCCCTGGGAAATGCAGCTGGGTCAAGTTCAGTGGTGGAGCTAGCAGTCAATTTGAAGATGGCATGCTGAGCAGCGGTCTCAGGCTTCCATGTTGAATTGATGCTTATGTTCTTTGTTTTTTTACCAGCTTAGACTTCATTGCCTGCTGACAAGATACCACATAGCCTTAAATTTGGGGGCTACAAGGATGTATGCAGTAATATAGAAAATACGTATGCTGTGAGTGAAAAAGCAGGGTACATAATTATACATGTAGCATGTTACACAAACTACCAAACTGTATAGGGGGAAAAATGCTAAAATGTTAATAGTAGGGGTTTTGGTGTCTTTATTTCTCAGATGTTTAAAAGTTTATTTAAAATGGAAAATTATGTATTTTGATCTGATTTGTTTACTTCTCCTCAGGGATTGAGGTGCATTCATCCTTTAGCTTCTTGTGATTGGGGTAGCTCCCAGGTGTATGTTACTTTTTCTAAATTGTTTTTTAAATCCCCCTAGTCTTCCAAGAGACTATCAGGTTAATGAAAGCAGCAAATGAGCTGGGTTAATGGACCCCTTGCCATGTAACTTGGTTTGAATTTTTATCAGGTCTGAAGGTATCTGAGTGTGCAGTGATAAAGCATCTTTATTTTATCACAGATGGTGACTCAGAGCACTGGTTTTGGGGTCAGAGCTGAGCTCTCCCACCTTGGGCAAGTTATTTAAGCTTTCTGAGTTTCTTTCATTCATTTATCAAATGGTTATTGCGTGTTCGCTGTGTTATAGGCACCAGGGAAGACACTGAACAAATCAGACAAAAATCCTTGCTCTTGTGTGACTTACATATAATGAATAAGTTATATAGTATTTGGAGGGAAAAAAAGCAGGGGAGGGGTAATATGAATGTTGGGAATGGGATTGCAGTTTGTGATAGGGAGGCCAGTGAAGGCCTCACTGAAAAGGTAACATTTAAGTCAAGAGTTGAGGAAGTGAGGAGGGGAGCCCTGCGGGGATCTGTGGGAGAGCCTTTCAGGCAGAGGCAATAAATAGCACATGCAAAGGCCCTGAGGAGGGAAAGTCCCTGGTGCATTGGAGAAACAACAGAGACCACCGTGCTGGAGAGGAGACACCCAGGGGAGAGCAGCAGGGGATGGGCTTAGAGGTCACGGGGCCACTGTAAGCCCTGGGACTCTGAGTGAGATGGGAAGTTGTCACGGCAGCAGTGGAGTGATTTGGCCGGGGATGCTCTCACTGGTTCCTTCTGGCTACAGTGTTGAGAACAGACTGCAAGGGGCAAGGGTGGAATCAGGGAGGGCAGTTTGGAGGCCAATGCAGGAATCCAGGGGAGACCAGAGGAGAAGTGGTCAGATTCTGGATATTTCTGACGTTAGAGCCCCCAGGATTTGCTGAGAAGGCTGGATGTGTATTGTGAGAGAGGGAGAGAGGAGAGAAGGGTGACCCTAAGGTTTTTGTACTGAGCCCTGGGAAGCAGATTGAGGAGGTGAGTCTGGATTTCAGGGGGCAGGGCCAGGCTAGAGATAGGAATTTGGGGATCCTTCAAAGCCCAGACTGGACAAGATCACCAGGGGCGAGAGTGTAGTCAGAGGAGAGAGGAGTCTTGGGTCCTCCAGTGTTGAAAGTGAAACCAGCATTGAGACTGACAGGGAGTGGTCAGAAGGGGAGGAGAAGAGCCAGGCAAGTGAATGTTCTGGAAGGTAGGAGGAGAAGGTGCTTCAGGTCAGGGGGAGAGAGTGGTCACTTGGGCCCGGGCCCTCTCCGCAGGTGGCTCCCAGCGTGGGGCATGAACGGCCGGGGGGGTTCTGGGTTGGGGGAGGTGGCTGGGCCCAGATCGCTGCCCATGGAGAACCGCGGAGCAGCCTCGGATGGTTCTTCTGCCTCTGAAGCAGCTGCTTCTACTACTTCTTTTTTTTTTTATAATTTTTTTTTTGGTCGCGCTGCGCGGCATGCAGGATCTTAGTTTCCCAACCAGGGATCGAACCCACGCCCCCTGCAGTGGAAGCAAGGAGTCTTAACCACTAGACGGCCAGAGAAGTTCCTGAAGCAGCTTCCTCATCTGTGAAAGGAGACAGTACTCAGATCCTGGTAGAGTTTTTGTAAGGGCTGCAGTTATTTTCTCACGTGCCAGGTACTGGGGAGCTCTGGGAACACAAGGATGAATAAATAATAATGTATGTTAAGTCCAGCTACACATTATTAATATTGTTATTAATAATGATGAGTACCTGGCATAAGGGGAGCTCAGGGTAGGGGCTTTCCCCCCCACCCTTCCAGAATGAGTCCAGGTTTGGGCATATAAATGAAAATTTCTACTATGCTTAACCGCAAAATATAACACTCTCCTATTATGTTCGTGCATTTAAGTACAGAATGTCTCTAAGGTTTTAAAAAATCTGATCGGTAGTATTGGAGCTCTTAAACCACATTGTAAGAGTTAGGATTGAAAAAAAAATTAGGTGCACATGCCCGCCAAATGTACGAATTCATCAGGCTGATAAATTTCGAGGTGAAAAAAAGTTGGCGTCTCCAAAAACAGGAAGCAGAACATTCCAAGTTTATAGCACAAAGTAAATTTGATGCATTGTATAAAACCTTTATTTAAGGAGCTCTTAAGGAATGCATGCCACCTTCCAAAGTTTATTGAAGAACATGAAATGGAATCAATGGTAGTCGTTTAAAATAAAAATGGTAATTTTTAGAATAAAAGTTTTCATATGTGAACAAGCTGCATGATAACTAAACTTCTCCGTTTTAGATTTTCAACTCATCCATTCGACTTTTATTTGATGATGACCTTTTTAAAAAATTATTTATTTATTTATTTATTTATTTTGGCTGCGTTGGGTCTTTTTTGCTGTGCGCGGGCTTTCTCTAGTTTCGGCGGGCGGGGGCTACTCTTTGTTGTGGTGCGCGGGCTTCTCATTGCGGTGGCTTCTCTTGTTGCGGAGCATGGGCTGTAGGTGTGCAGGCTTCAGTAGTTGTGGCATGCGGGCTCAGTAGTTGTGGCTCGCGGGCTCTAGAGCACAGGCTCAGTAGTTGTAGCACGCAGACTTAGTTGCTCTGCGGCATGTGGGATCTTCCTGGACCAGGGCTCGAACCCGTGTCCCCTGCATTGGCAGGCGGATTCTTAACCACTGTGCCACCAGGGAAGTCCCGATTATGACCTTTTAAAAATCATATTTTCATTTAAGGTTTCTTTATATATGTAAAAACGTCTGTAGCATGGGTAATATTGAAAAGCTGATCTTCCCCCTTCCCCACAATACATTGTGGGCTGGAAGAGAGCCTGTTGTGCCCTTGTCTTTCTCCTAAGTCATTTCATTCAGCCTCTTCTGCTGTGATCTGTGAGCCTGGTCAGGTCAGCCACATTCAGCATGTCCTTACTGAGGTCTGTGCCCAGGACTCAGCGGGCTTTGACCTGGAGCATTTTGTGCCCAGTGATCTAGAAGCCAGAGTCTGCATTTATTAGCCCCAAGACCTTGGGGAACCTATTTAATCCCTATGCCCAGGTATGCATTTATTTCCTCCTGTGCAAAATGGGAAGGCCACACCGGTATACCCCTTTGTTAGTGTCCTTGGAGAGATGCATGAGATCACATGTGTAGGGCAACTCAGAGGAGTGTTTGATACTTATTAATTAGTCAACAAATATTAGCTATTAATAGAAGTATTCAACCACTCTTGAGAGAATGGAAAAATACAGAGATGGTGTTTGTCAGGTGGATGCTGTGGGCAGCGGTGCTGAGCCGGAGGTAGGGGTGCAGGTTTTCTTTGTGGTGGGGGAAGTAGCAACCCTGGAAGATGGAAGGGCGGGGGAGCTGTGCAGGGAGGGCCACAGTCTGCGATGCCCTTCGTCCCAGTCAGCCTGGCAGGGAGCTTCTGAGCCAAGGCTGCCCAAGGGAGGAGCAGAAATGGGCAGAAACAGGCAGAAGTGGCCAGGCGCTGGCACTCCCCGCCTGCCCCCCAGGCCAGTGATTGGCAGGGGCTGCCGAGGGGAGCGCGACCTCAGCTTGAAAGCAACCTAGGATCTGGGGCAGATGCTGAAGACATGAGGTCTGTCCTGAAGGGACATGTGGGCAGCACACCTCAAGGGCTGCCCAGGAGATGTTTCGGTTCACTTTAGTTTCTTAACTCCCAAGGGGATTTGTGTTTCCCCTGCCCCCAGGCTCAGGGGTAAATTTCATCATCTTTCTGCCACTGAGGAACATGAGACAAGAAGTTCTCGAGGGAGGTTCAGGGAGAGTAAAGGTGAAAATGTGAATGTCTCTTTAATATGTGGTCACCGCATACGTTAACACGAAAGCCACACACGGATGTATTTAGCTCCTTGTGGAGTGAGGTGCATGACGTTGGCCCCTTTTCGCCCTTCCCTGCCTGTTTTGCTCTCATGACGGAAGGAGTGTTTCATTTGTTGTCATCCTCCCTCTGGGACCACCAGGCTTTTCTCAAGAAAACTGACAAAGAGATGATATCCTGTGTCTGGGTGTCCGGTGGAAAACAAAGCGGGCTGGCCTGCGTTTGTGAGCCAGGAGGTTGTCTGAGCCAAACCACATCCTGCCCCGGCTTTCTTGAGGCAGGTGGTCCCAGATGGAGGCCCAGAGCGAGGAGCCGTGGACCTCGCTCCCCCGAGAGACCTGGGATGCTGCTCCGTTCCCAGGTGGTGTGGGGACACTCTGACTGCTGTCTCCTCTGACGCCCAGCCTTTCTTCAAAGGAGGCAGGACAGCTCATTGGTGGCCGTGCTGAAGCTCTCAGGGCTGTAATTTTCCTGGCTGTAAAACAAGGCCATGGTCAAGATCTGAGATAACTAGTTTCAGTACAGTGGGGGGCCAGGTTACAGTGAAAAAGGACCGGTTTTTGCACATCATGGAAGAAAAAAATAAATTCAAATTGTATTTAAAAGATCTACCATAGATGTGCATTTTAGTCATGACTATAAAAAACTATAATTGGCATTGATGTGTTAAAACGTGAATATGTTCTTAGCAAGGCCGTGCGTGTTTGGACAGCATCTCACTGTCTGCAACGTGATGCCAGCTGCTGAAGGCTTCGGTTACTCAGGATTTGTTTTCTGACCACATACGATTCATAGTAAAGAAACGGCATCCAAATCAATAGGTTGGCAGATTATGGGCAAAAGATACATGATGAGTCTTTAACACCATAATTATTATCAAGTTATAACTGCTAGACCTGCAGTCACACTGTAATATTGAGGCCTTCATGGGCACAAATAGAAAAGGAATCAGGTTTATTGCTGTCATTCTGTAACTGCTCACAGCTTGGCTTGTATTCAGTCTTTAACTATTCCTCTCAGTGGCAAAATCATGAGTGTGTGCACAACTTTTTCCTCTCCAAATCTTGAAACTGGAATAATTGCCAACCCGACTACAAAAAAGTACATCTGCCATATGAAAGTAGCTTCGGCTATTCTGTGTTAAATGAATAATTATGACATTAGGCTCTGGTGGCACATAATATGAATTTTGAAACACATTTGAACCTGGAGCATGTCAGGTTTGTGTGGTTTCAACTGTTGAGAAATTGCTTCTTTGTGCTTATTGATATTTTTTTTTCAGGGAACACTCTGTTATTTGGTTCAAAATGTCACATGACAGATGATCTCTTTGGTACATATAGTCCGTGCAATTATAGTGTGAGCTTCTCCTGTCAGTGGTGGTTAAAAATCCATATACCTATCTTTTAGCCTCTGATATTTTGTATTCAATTTAACTCATCCTTTTATTAAAGCTTGAATTTGAATGGGTTCCCTTAACAGGTATTTTTTTCAAAAACTTATCTTTATTTTTGGCTGCGTTGGGTCTTTGTTGCTGCGCACGGGCTTTTCTCTAGTTGCGGCGAGCAGGGGCTTCTCTTGTTGCGGAGTACGGGCTCTAGGCACGCGGGCTTCAGTAGTTGTGGCCCTCGGGCTCAGTAGTTGTGGCTCGCAGGCTTAGTTGCTCCGCGGCATGTGGGATCTTCCCGGACCAGGGCTCAAACCCGTGTCCCCTGCGTTGGCAGGCGGATTCTTAACCACTGCGCCACCAGGGAAGCCCTATTAACAGGTATTTTAAGGTGACCATCAGTCTAGGGTGCTGCCAACTGTCAGCCGAACATCATCCCCAGCCCTGGAGCTGGAGGTGCAATTTAATTTCGAGCCTGTTGCAATGCAGGGATGTAGCTGATGTGTAAACAGCTCTGGTAACGACATAGCACAGTTGACAAGCGATGGTTCTCAGGCAAGGGAAAGTGTGTTATTTAGCTGTCTAACTGGTGACCCTGATTCCAGTTCTACCTGGGGTACATCTAACAGAGCCACACATGGTAATTAAAGCTACGGATTCATCATTGGTGGAGTCATCGCATTTAAGGCTCGTTACAGCCAAACTTAGGCCTGTCTTCATTCATTATAATAAAAGCCAAACGCATCCACCTTACTTAAAATGACATTTCCTTTTTTTCCTTTTAATTGGCATGTACAAGTGAATACTGAAGCATAAAAGTAATTAAAAGTCACCCTCTTTGCTAATGCAACGTACCGTAGGGCCCTTCTTGGCCTGTGCCAGGCATTTGCCATTCCCAGACTCTGTGGTCACGCAGGCTTCTCTCAGCCCTGTAACCCATCATGGGGTCTGTTGTGATGGCAGAGATTGGTAGGTTATTCATGTCTACCCACTTTTTCCCCCAGAGTGGCTAGAATGGTCGTAAGTATAGAGAAGAAGTGTGTTAAATATTCATCTAGTTTAATTGAATTTAATAAATAATCCTTAAGATTAATCTGAAGTTTTGGAGTCATTAATGGTTCATTTTTTTCATAGCATATAATTTACTTGCTATTATCTAAGGTAGTGAATTATTTAAGTAAAAGGGAAAGTTCTTTGCATGAGATGGATCTTACCAAGCCATTGCTGCTTTCATTTATATGCGATTAACGGTTATATTAAATTAGGAATGCAGGTAAGGGGAGGTGTGGCAGTCTGAGATCTGCGATGTTAGCTTCCCACGTGTTGCCTGATATACTGTAGCCTGGGATCCAGCACTTGCTGAATGACCCATGGTCCACAGGCACATGCATTAGTAACTTCAAATTCCCATGAATATGAATAATAATGGTTGGCTATCAGTTTAAAGGACAGTGAACCAATTAACATGTAATATTGTCATATACTTTGATTTATAAACATGTACAAATAAATTGTTCTCTTTCAGGACATTAATTTTTCTATTTTAGTTTCTTCTTTTAGTTCTTTAACACTAAATTTTAATGGTTTTGGGGTGATTTATATATTTTCATGACAGTTTCTGAAGTGTTGCCAAAAATGATGGTTGTTTTTTAAAATTTGGGTGATTTCTGTATATTATTGAACAAGAACCAAATATTGTATACATATCTCAGTCTCTTTATACAGTAGTGCTGTTTTCCACCGTGGCCACCCACACCTTGATCTTGAAATGTCACTGAACTGTTAAAATAATAGAAGTGCACGAGAATATAAACATCTACCTACCCACCACCTAGTTTTATCACATGTTACCATTTTGTCATACTTACTTTTGATTCTTTAAAAACCAGTAAAGAGGGCTTCCCTGGTGGCGCAGTGGTTGAGAGTCCGCCTGCCGATGCAGAGGACACGGGTTCGCGCCCCGGTCCGGGAAGATCCCACGTGCCGCGGAGCGGCTGGGCCGGGGAGCCGTGGCCGCTGAGCCTGCGTGTCCGGAGCCTGTGCTCCGCAACGGGAGAGGCCACAATAGTGAGAGGCCCGCGTACCGCACAAAAAAACAAAAAAAAAACAAAGAAAAAAACAACCAGTAAAGAGACTTCTGGTTTCAGCTCAGAGATGTAGAGAGCTGCAAAAACGTCCCTCCCATGCTTATAAGAAAAAGCTGGACAGACTAGAGATTAACAGAGAACTGAGTTCGCAGAGCAAACGGCCATTTCAAAATCTGGAGAGAGAGGGGCGCGTTTTTCTGAGACACAAGACTTTTGTTTACTAGAGACAGAAGCCACCAGACACCATAGCAGTAGGTAGAAAGATGAAGCTAAAGTTTTGACAGATTGCCGGAGGCTGAGTGTGGGCTAGCTTGAGTGCAAAGCTCCTGGGGGCAGCACTGGGGTAGAAGGGGGTCCCACCCTTTTTCAGGCCTTCCCTCCAGGAGCCCCACCTGGCTCTCACAGGGGAGACTGAGGAAAATCCAGAGAAAACTCACGGTGTTGGCTGGGGGTACTGGCTCAGGAGCCATTGAGAAATCCACTCAGACCCTTGTCCCTTAAGGAACAAAAGGCTTATTCTGCAGGGGGAAGGACATGGTCTGAGGGCACTGGTGAAATGCCATTGCAGCTGGGGGAAGGAATTCCACTCAGCCCCAGCCCCCCACCTCACCTAAAAAAAGTCTTAATCTGCATGGAGACTGGTGTCAAGGCTGTGGACTAAGAACGCTGGAGGGCATCCCCTGCAGCTGGGTAAAAGGGGTGGTGGAGCTCTGTCCCCGGAAGAGGGGCAGGAACGCTTGTGAAGGCGAATCCTCACCTCCCAGACACAGGCACCGGCCCCGGCCCCGGCCCCGGCCCCATGTGCTCTCCAAAGACTGAGGCTTAGGATATTCGAGAACCCATTCTCCCCCCGCCCCAGCATGTTAACAAGCCTTCAGGAGTAATGACAGTGGATCATAGCAGGGAGAGGTGCTAGAGACAGGCTCTCTCTGGGGAGTAGTACAAAGGGAATCCCCAAAGCCAGGAGGGGGACCCAAAAAAAGGAGATCACTAGAGGAATTTGAAGTTTCTGATGTCCATAGGAACAACCCACGTCAACATAGCCCAACTGTTGACTAGATTAACATAAATCCCCACACTAAGGGCTCATTGACCTCAGTAGCTACTGCCCTATACAAAATGTGTGGCTTTCAACCAAAAAATTACAAGGCATGCCAGAAGGGAAGAAAATGCAGTCTGAAGAGACAAAGCAATCAGCAGAACCAGACGCAGATATGACACAGCTGTTGAAACTATCAAACACATATATTACCTAGCTCTGTCCACTGAGTGCCCTTCGTGTGCCAGGTGCCATTTCAGGAATGTGCTTCACGAGGTCTGTGCCCTTAGAGAGCATACATTCTAACAGAGGAAAGAGAGCCTAACTGCAGACAAGCAAAAAAAAAACAACAACAAAGAAGCCATAAACCATGAAACATGCAACAAAGAAATACAGGAGGGGGAAAGGATAGAGTGACTGACCGGTGGAGTGTGTGAGCTGTTTCAGCCAGAGTCATCAGAGAAGGCCTCTTGGGGGAGGTGACATTGTAGCTCACACCTGAGTGATGAGGAGGTTCCTGCCATTACTTGGGCCATCTAAGTCGAGAACAGCCAGTGCAAAGGCCCTGAGGCATGAACAAGCTTGGATCCCCTCAGCTTTAGAAGGTCACAGCGCTAGGGAGGTATTGCTGATGAGAGCGACCCTTGCAGCTGAGTCACTGTCAAGGATAACCCAGGGAGGAAGTAGTGGGTGGGTTCCCTCCTGCTCACATTCTTCTCTGTTTTAAACACTGAGAGTAATTACTCCTCTCCCCACCCCCATTTTGAGGGATGGGAAGAGCCAATTTTACCTTTTTTATAACCACTTCAGGACCTGGCACAGAGTGAAAAGGAATGTGAATTTGCTGTTGTGAGTAGAGGCCTTATTATTTATCCAGTAAAGGTGTATTACTTACTCCTCTCCTAATTGTAGGGAATGTGCATTAACTCAGCTAATCCTCACCCAACCCCACCCCAGGTAGTGATTATTCCTGTATTACAGACAGAAAACTGAAGCCCACAGAGGTTACCTGACTTGATGGAGATTGCAGCTGTATTATAGGTCAACCTTGGTATCTGAACACCAGTAGCCCGACTTCACGTGATTGCCTCGTAAGAACTAACTGGAAGGATGGGTATTCTGAAAATGAGCCTCTGGTCGGGGGGGTGGGGGAAAGGAACATTATTGTTTAATTCTTAGGGTAACTCAGTTTACGTTAAAGTGTTGGCTAGTGAAACCGCCCAGGGAAGTGGATTTAATAAATACACTGAATGAACTATCATTTGTTCATTTGTTATGAGTGCTTAAAAACAGATGAAAATGGGTAGCTTAAACAGTTTCAACATCCCAATTCCCTCTGCTGTCTTACTACTACATATATTACTATGTAGTATTAATACTGTGAAGGCAATTGTCTGGCATTTGCCTACCCAGAACGTTCTGGAAAGCAGCATTTGTGATCTCAATAAGTGTTATGTCATTGGTACCAGTCTGCCGTTTTGTAGAATGCATTTTTCACCTGCTCAAATGGTTTTCATAATTTTTTCTATAATAATGCTTATCCACTGAGAATAAATAAGTCATAATATAAATAAACCATATTAAGTGCACGATTTGAGGGGGAGAACTTTACATATTCATTGATTTCTTCCTTTCTTTTTTTCATTTTTTGCCATTAGAGGAAGGAAAAAAAAAACTTCCCCGCAAGCACCTCTCTTGATACAACCAGAAGGTTGCTCGTGTTGGGTAATGAAACATTCGTTGAAGGAAATGCAATCTGGGTGGAGTGTTCTCTAACCAGTAGTAATAATTGAGCACCTCCTGTGTACATAGTTCTCTTATCTGTACCATTTATGGTACTACATACTGGGAGGGAAAAACAGCAAACTCTTATACAACATTTCTTTTTTTTTTTTTAACATCTTTATTGGAGTATAATTGCTTTACAATGGTGTGTTAGTTTCTGCTTTATAACACAGTGAATCAGTTATACATATGTCCCCATATCTCTTCCCTCTTGCATCTCCCTCCCTCCCACCCTCCCTATCCCACCCCTCTAGGTGGTCACAAAGCACCGAGCTGATCTCCCTGTGCTCCGTGGCTGCTTTCCACTAGCTATCTATTTTACATTTAGTAGTGTATATATGTCCATGCCACTCTCGCTTCATCCCGGCTTACCCTTCCCCCTCCCCGTATCCTCAAGTCCATTCTCTAGTAGGTCTGCTCTTACACAGCATTTCCCATGGACCAGAGAGGTTAAGTAACTTGCCCAGGGGAGAACAAATAGTCAGTGCCAGAGCTGAATTTGAACCTGTTGGTGGTTTAACTCGAGCCCATGCTCTCTCACTCCTGATTGTACTATGGTACAGGGGTACAGGATGGTCTGGGTGGCCTTGGCTACATTAAAACAACAACTGGACTTCCCTGGTGGCGCAGTGGTTAAGAATCTGCCTGCCAACGTAGGGGACATGGGTTCGAGCCCTGGTCCGGGAAGATCCCACATGCCGCGGAGCAACTAAGCCCGTGCGCCACAACTACTGAGCCTGTGCTCTAGAGCCCACGAGCCACAACTACTGAGCCTGCACGCCACAACTACTGAGCCCGTGTGCCACAACTACTGAAGCCCACATGCCTCGAGCCCGTGCTCCGAAACAAAGAGAAGCCACGGCAATGAGAAGCCCACGCACCGCAACGAAGAGTAGCCTCTGCTCGCCACAACTAGAGGAAGCCCGCGCGCAGCAGTGAAGACCTAACACAGCCAAAAATAAATAAATAAATTTTAAAACAACAACAATGCAGAGCTTAATTAGCATGAGGGGTACTGGGTACCATAATCTGTCAGGTTCTAAGAACCTGCTAGAAATCTTTGCTGAGCTGGGTGTTATGCTACTGAGAGGTTTTTTGTTTTTAATATGCAGCTACATTCACTCGGAACCACGACTTCCTGTGAATGCCTTATGATGTTATTTGAACAAGAGAAATAAGCGTATGAATTTTTAAAAAGTTTCTTGAAGTATATTGATTTTTAAGAATGTATGCAATTAATAGTTCTCATGAGTCCTAAGAATTATTCACCTTGGCGTGCTTTGGGTCCACGTAGAGCTCTTTAATACTCAAAGACTTTGCAGGTCCTGCTGCTGTTGCTGTGCCGGTGTAGGAGTCGAATGTGGCTGGTAGCTTTAAACATGCGCAGTAATGTAAGTGTTGACGCTGCCAGCACAAATGGGAAAATGTATTGCTTTTATTGAAAACACAGGCTGTGTCTAGTCTTTTGACTCCCTTTACATTTAATCTCATAGTCTCTGGGAGGGTGGGAGGGAGGGAGCCGGATTTGGCCCTTTTGTCGTTCATCAGTAAGATCCTGACAAACTGTGGGATGTGAATTCTGCTGCTTCTCTCACTTGTGAAGGGGAAATGAGCAAAACACAGCCTAGGAGATTGTGAAGCCAGGTGATGGTGTAGCCCAAGCTTCTCAAACTCTGTCGTGCCTTCCAGCTTTCTGGATCCATCCTTTCCCATCTTGTTAAAATGCAGATTCGGATTCAGGGGGTCTAGGCTGGGTGAATGGGGGAAGGCCGAGATTGATGCTTCTTTTAGTAGCAAGGGTGTAACTGACCCTTTTCACCCAGCCCTCTATTTTGGGGCTCTCTTGATCCCCTGAATCACCTGGGGGAGTTTGAACACCACGGATTCCCAGGCCACACACCAGACTGATTGGATTAGAGTCACAGGGGCTGAGGCTAGGCAGGTATTTAGGGAGAAAAAAAAAGCTACTGAAGTGATTTGGTAATAAATCTGTCACCTTTGTTTTTCTTTTGGTGGGGGGGGGAGAAGGGGGATAATGACAGCTTTGAAAACTTCACTGTTGGAATCAGATTGAGATGTTTAAAGACAAACTATCTGACATCCCAAGGGCTTCCTGTTTGATCTAAACTTCCTGAGAAAGCCTGCCCACCCCCACCCCACCCTGACCCACCAAGGGAATTGACCAGTTCTTTAAGATTGTGCACAGACTGGCTTAAGTCAGGGAGCATAGAAAAAAAGGAGAGTACTTAATGGTTGGTTTGCTGACCTGCTTAGCATTAGATAATGTCTGTGAAGGCTCCCGGAGTGCGTCCAGGGAAGCTGGGACCCAAATATGGGAAAGAGGAGTCATGATTATGAGGTAGGAGTTGAAATTACCGTTGTGAATATTTGAAGTGTTGTTTCAGCTCTTTCCTCGCTCCTGTGTTGGAGTTTCATTTCTGGTGGTGTTCTGAGAGCGAGAGCCGGGACAAGCAGGAGGGCTGGGCCATATCATTGTTGTGATGAAGCACCAACTCCACGGTGGGTTTCTGCAGGTTGTTCCTTTCACAGAGTGACTTTTTCTTGGTTTTGAACGCTGAGACTCTCCAGGAACTGGCTTTTTAACATTTCTTAAATTTTGCTATTAATCTTTTCCCCTGAGATCTGCAGGAAGATCAGACACCAGGTGGAGACGATCTTGCCAACATTCCTGCATCTATTGGGTCCCTTTTAAAATGTGTAGTCTTGCTTTAAAACCAAGTGTTTCCCATTCTTGTTGCGTTTGTGACTTTCGGTACCCCAGCTCCTTACCTTGTCTAAGGGCTAAAAAAAAATAAGGGACACTCCATGATCAGAAAAAATAGTTGGACATTCCTGCCCTTCCTTTTCTTGAAAGCTTGTACACAGTGAGAGATATGCTGTGCACTGTCACCATTACCTTCTGCATCAGGGAGCGTTTGAGCCGGGAAGCAGAAGGTGCTCAGCATGGTCGGAGACAGGGGTTTCTTACAGGGTGGCGTGTACATGTTGTGGGCACCTGTGTCCCTTGCTGAGCCTGAAGTCGCTCTAGGAAAGTGGGTTTGGCGGGAGCCAGGACACTCGGGACCTACCTCTGGCTCTCCCACCCCCAACGTCAATGACACAAGGGACCTATAGGAGAAGCTGGTGTCCTTCCCCAAAGAGAAAGCTCAGACCAGTTCAGTGGGTGTCCATCAAGTGTCTGTCATGTCTGGAGTGCTGTTCTAGGCCCTGGAGTCTAGCCTGATGGGAGAGATAGACCCAGAAACATACGTTTTCAACCCACTGTGACAAGCAGTCAGTCTGCTCAGGGAACCCAAAGGGAGGGGACCTAAGGGCCGGGGTACGCTAGGAAGGACTAGATTGGGTGAAGAGGATAGCTAGGGCGAGCAAGGAAGCAGGTGCAGTGTCAGCAGAGGCAGAGGGGAACAATTTGATGAGTTTCTGGAAGTGAGCCTCACCAGCGAGTAAAATGGGAAGTGGGGAAAGTGAGATCGGGAGGTGACAGGGACCTTGCGTCCCTTTGTAAGGAACTTGGATTCTACGGGGAATCAGGAAGCACTGAAGGAAGGATTTTAATCAGCGGTGTGCTGCTGTCAGGTGTGGATGGAGGAAAAGTCTCTTCAACCTGTGACTTCTCCTGAATGAGCATCTGCTCCCATGTAGCTTTTTTTTTAAAATAAATTTATTTATTTATTATATTTATTTTTGGCTGCGCTGGGTCTTCGTTGCTGCGCGCGGGCTTTCTCTAGTTGAGGCGAGTGGGGGCTTCTCTTCGTTGCGGTGCGCGGGCCTCTCATTGCAGTGGCTTCTCTTGTTGCAGAGCATGGGCTCTAAGCATGCAGGCTTCAGTAGTTGTGGCACGTGGGCTTCAGTAGTTGTGGCTCTTAGGCTCTAGAGCACAGGCTCAGTAGTTGTGGTGCACGGGCTGAGTTGCTCTGCGACATGTGGGATCTTCCCTGACCAGGGCTCGAACCCATGTCCCCTACGTTGGCAGGCGGATTCTTAACCACTGCACCACCAGGGAAGTCCCCCCCTTTTTTTTAAACAGCTCTGTTGAGATCTAATTTATATACTGTAAAATTTACCCATTAGAAGTGTCCCATTCAGTGGTTTTTAGTATATTTACAGAGTTGTGTAACCATCACCACAATCTAATTTTTGAACTTGTCCATCACCCCCAAAGGAAACCTTGTGCCCATTTGCAGTCACTCCCATTTCCACGCCCAGCCTCAGGCACTCATCTTTGTAATTTCTCCCTTTTCTTTAACCTTAAGCGGAATGTTTTCTGTGAGTGTTTTATTAACTTTAGAGGAGTCTCTTTTGCCAAATTACAAACTCTTGCTCTTGGCTCCGCAGACCGTTCCTGTCAGCAGTGCTTTAGATCACATGTAACAGAAACCTGTCTAGGACTGGATTAAACGTGGATATTTGTTATCTCAGTAATGGGGAGGCTACAGGTAGGTTGGACCCCGAGGGCAGTGTGATCAGCTGCTTAATGTGACATCAAAGACCTGTGTTCTTGCTGTCTCTCCACCATGGTATCGGTCTGGCAGTAGTTTCACCCAAGGGCTGGTTTCTCTGTGGTTGTCAGGCAGTTGTAGGATGTCATCCTTTGGCAGCGGGGCCCTCTGCTTCCTTGTTCATAGCTGGTATGTAGGAGGAGCCCTTTCCTGCAGTCTGATGGGTGAGCTTAGTTCCTGTTGCCCACCCTGAACCAATAATTGGCTTACAATTAATTAGGCTGCCCCTCTGGAGCTGGGAATGGGCTCTATGGGGGACAGGTGGGCACCTGTGACCTAGAGTGAGCTCTGCTGGGTAGGCTTGTGAGTAACGGTACCTGAGCATTTTTGAAGCTGACCCTAGCCTTACGTCTCTGTGAAAAGTGTCATCAATTCAGATCTCACCAGTTCAGGAGTTCATCACAGTCTGGTCAGGGAGTGCTCTGAAGTTTACCTTTGGATGATGTAATAGTGTGGGCAGTAGTGGGAATGGTGGTAACATTAACTTACGTGGGATATTAATGATTTCAGTCTCTTTAGAAAAACCTGTCTGCTTTAGGATAGAAATGTTTAAATGTCACTAGTAGTAAATAATAGAATATCATTCTTATCTAGTTATTAAATTAGCCCCTTGGAATCTCTCCTGGAGGAAAAAAAATAAAATCCTGTCCTGAATATGTCAGTTTTCGAGTTACTATATGAAGTTGGAATTAACAAAAATTGACTTTCTTTCAAGTATAATTCACACTTCACTAAGCCAAATAGACATTCTGCCAGTTATCTGGACTTTATTAAACTTTGCTTTATATGTAGTAGAAAAATCAAGGTAGGCCTCTGCTTTGCACAGTCATTTACTTGATTACGAGCTGTATTTTCAAGTCTATTTTGGAGTGAGGTTTGTCCTCATGTGAGTACTGAGCGTTTGCTGGTGCAGGTCTTAATGGTGAGAACGGATGTTGAAGAAAGCAAACACCATATGCCCTTTGTTTCCCGTGCATGTCCCCTCCTGGAGGCTGGGTGGAGTGTTTCAGCTGTCTCGAATAATCTCCATTTTGCTGTGACTGCAGACTTTGTGGTTCTCCAGCTCTCCTCTCTGATGTTAGTTACAACTTCTTCCTAATTAGGTGGCTCTTTTTCCTCTTTCTCCCCGGGGTCATAAAGGTTCCACACTCTCAAGTGCCAGAGACTGGATTCATTTTGGAAAAAAACACATTTCACTCGATTTGTGACAGAAATAAGCGCAGAGAGAGGAAAAAAAAACCCACCCAGTGTGAATGTGTAGCGGGAGGGGCGGGTGGGCTGGGTACGGGACAGGATGCTTAGAATAATTCTGCTGCCAAGTGAATCACAGAGACTTGCAGTTCTCGGCGAGCACGGAACACGCTCCTGCCCAGAGTTCAGACACAGTCAGCCCGCTCTCACCATTTCATACTCCACGGTATGGAGCTTTCCACAGCCAAAGGCCCAAGTGCTGCCGATGCGTCTGAGATTGTAAGTAGGCCATACATCTGTTTCGATTGTTAGTATGTCTGCATCTTTTGTAGCCTGTTGCCCGACTGCTTCGTAGGCCGGGAGGGAGGCACGATGGGGAATTTGGTCCTGGCTCAGTCCTTCCGAGATGGTGAGTAACACCGTTTTCCATTTGGACCCGGGTGTTTCAGTTTTCTTGTTTGCGGAGGAAGGGAATTTCTTTCCCCAGGCACTCCTCAGTGACAGAAGTGGCTTTTGGCTGAGCCCCTTTGGTAGTGGCACCTATAAAGATTTGGAACAGGCCTGTCATCTGGCGGGATGGCTTTTTCCTTCTCCTGACCGCTATCAATGAGTTTTTTCCAGGGGACACGGCACACGAGTCAACCCCAGTCAGCCAAGCCCACCCCCAAGTCCCCACGCCTGCAGGTGGCCCTTTCACAGGTGAAGTGTCCCTGTCAAGGGTTGGGAGCAGGTAACATTTCTGAGACAGCTGACAGAGTTGGGAGGCTGGGATGAAGCCAGGTGTGGAATCCAGCTTTCCTGTAGTGGGAAGGAATAAGGGGGCAGGAGAGGAGATGGACAGGCAGGACAGAAAGTTAGATCGGGGTCTTTTCATACCACTGTCCTGTTGCTTGATGCCAGCCCAGGTGGCAGGCAAGGCTCAAATCCTCACTCAGCTAACTGTAGCCTGGGGCCACTAACAAAAATCTCTCCTGGTCTTACTTTTCTCATTTGAAAATTGTGATCACTGCGCTTCATGGGATTGCTGTATTATTTGGAGTGACGAGCGTGAAAGCACCTAGCACTTGGTCAGCACTCCCTAAGCGATGTATAAACCCTCCTTTACCCCTTCTCCTTCCTCAGTGGGATATTAGACCATCAGTGCAAGCAGTGTGCTGGGCTCTGAAATGCCACCCATGTTGCTGTCCCCAGCTTGTTTGGGGGCAGCCTTTGTGGCCGTCGAGTTCTCTTGGTTGGTGTCATAGGTTTATCTTGAGATCGGCCAGTTGGCCTGGTTGCCTTGTTATTCATGGGTACGTGACTCCCCAGAACAAGGAGGTCTCGGGTAGAAGGTGTGAGTGGGTCACGCTCATGTCTCACAGATCTGTTTGCCTTAGAGATCATGGGGACTGGGGAGGCTGTGCCGTGAGTCGTAGATGGAGAGTGATCATTCAGAAGAGCCATTTCTGGTTCAGCTTTGAATTTCCAACTTATCAATACCTATGTTCAGCCGGCGTAAGGGAGAAGAAAAAGAAAAGATAAACCTCGAAGAACACTGCTCAGCAGTTTATCTGATTTCTGATTCAGAAGTAGGTGTAGAGCTACTTCGTGATGACTTTACATCCAGTTGTTTCAGTCATCCTGTTCATGGATTCAGGCAACCTCCGTGCACATGGGTCAATTCCCAATTGCCTTCCCACCATTATGTGTGTTTGCTTGTTTACGAGGATTTTTTAGAGCCTGTCTTGTTAATTAGTTTTACTGTGTGCTTTATATTTGCTGACTGTGAGTTAATTGCTAATAATAGTGTTCCCTTGTCAGTTACAAGTTCTCCCACCCCTTTGCCCCCATTGAATTCCATGTATTTCATCTCATATTTAGGCTAAAACAGTTTGTCTCTAGCTGGCAAGACTCCTTAATAACTGTACTCATGAGCTCTAACACAGTGGTAATTTTTATCGTTGATTTTGGAGACATTGTATCATCTGTACACTTTATTTGGGGTGCAACGATTTAAGAGTGCCTTTTTTTCCTTAACCAACATCAAAGTCATGTATCACAATGTACCAACCTTCAGTAGCTCTCTGTTGCTCTTCATTGGAATCCACCTTCTTGCCCACCGCCGGCTGTGCCTTGTATGATCTGGCACGTGCCTGTCTTTTCAGCCTCATCGTGGTCACCCTCCCACTTGGCCGCTTCCTTCTACCATACCACCACCCTGGCCACCCTAGCGCCTGCTGAGCCCCTTCCTGCTGCTGGGCCCAGGCACTTGAGGTGCTTTCTCCTGGGAGCACCCTTTCTTTGGCTCTTGCTTGGCTGGCTCTTGCTCTGCTTTCAGGTGTTACTCAGAGAAGCCCTCCTGAGCCATCTTATCTAAAGGGACTTCCTCCATCTTAAGTTTCCTTCTCCCTTCTCGTCACATCACCACATCTGTTTCTTGCAGGGCGCTTACATCACAGCCTGTAAATCCCTTGTTGCCTCATTGATTTACTTGGCACTTGCTGTCTCCTTCACTGGAATTTCAGCCCTGGTGCGGGCAGAGGCCTTGTCTGTCTTATTCCACTGTATCCCCGGCGCCTAACTCCGTTCCAGACACATAGTAGATGCTCAGCAAATATTTGTTGAATGAATAGAGGCTTTGGATGACTGATACAGTGGATGCCTTTTAAGTAGTGTGCAACTGCAAGCTGATGAAGTTAGTTCCCTCTTTTCTGTGCCAGACCCTCCCCACCCCATTTGCCTCCGTCACTGCTCTGGCACTTTGGGAGCACTCCAGACCCCAGGGCCCCGTTTCCCTCTCCCAGCAAAAGCCCATGGCTGGTATCAGGAGTCACCCTCCAACTGTTTTAAGCATCGCTTTTGTTCTCAAAATGAAAACCACCTGTCTTCAAAGTGATTTGCTTAAAACAAATGCGTATTTCTTTACCAAGGCCTTCCTCCCCTTCTGCCTTTCCCCACCTCCTGCCAAGAATAATGGGAAGACACTCTTATCTTGGAAAGTGATTTTTCCCTCTGGTCAGAATCCACAGCTGGATGATTTATCAGCCAGTGTGCTGGGCAATAGCTTCCCCACCCTGCCGCTCTCACACGGTGATGATTTGCTCTCCTGAGAGGCTTGAAGGGGGTCCTGTGATGGGGGCTCGGCGTTGACACTGCCCATCTTTGTATATTTCCTTTAAACGTCCTTCCTACAGGTACGGAACCTAGCCCAGGGCACCATGTAAATGGAGGCAGAGGTGGGGATGGTGTCTAAGTGCTTTCTGGTGGACTGTTTGCCAGCTCATTGATTCCTTAACACCAACTCCGGGGAGTAAATAGTATTACCCCCATTTTAGAGGTGGTGAGATAGAGGCTCACAGAGGCTAGGTAGGTCATAAGCAGCCAGAATCAGAACCCAGGTCTCTCTGGCTTCCAAATCCACGTATTATTTGTTGGTGTACTCCGTGTTCCTTAGGCTTTTTTTTTTTTTAACCTCACTACGCGGCTTGCAGGATCTTAGTTACCCGGCCAGGGATTGAACCCGGGCCCTCGGCAATGAAAGCGTGGAGTCCTAACCACTGGACCACCAGAGAATTCCCTCTTAGGCTTTTTTTTCTTAATATAAATTTATTTATTTATTTTTGGCTACGTTGGGTCTTTGTTGCGTGCGGGCTTTCTCTAGTTGCGGCGAGCTGGGGCTACTCTTCATTGCGGTGCTTGGGCTGCTCGTTGTGGTGGCTTCTCTTGTTGCAGAGCACGGGCTCTAGGCGCATGGGCTTCAGTAGTTGTGGCACACGGGCTGAGTTGCTCCGCGGCATGTGGGATCCTCCCAGACCGGGGCTCGAACCCGTGTCTCCTGCGTTGGCAGGCGGATTCTTATACTGCGCCACCAGGGAAGGCCCAAGGCTTTTTTTTTTTTTTTTTTTTGCGGTACACGGGCCTCTCTCTCACT
>NC_041234.1:4006846-4008441 GCF_002837175.3 Physeter macrocephalus | reverse complement strand
TCTTCCCAGACCGGAGCACGAACCCGTGTCCCCTGCATCGGCGGGCGGACTCTCAACCACTGTGCCACCAGGGAAGCACCCAAGGCTTTTTTTTTTTGACTGTCTTGCAGTTAAAAAACAATCTGGCAACTTAGCATACATGTGCACATACAGTACACATGTGCATATATGTACACATACATGTAGCTGCAAAACACTTCCTGAAGCAGTAGTTGCCTTTACTGTGTGTGATGCACTCTTTCATTCTCTGTTCTTTTCAAAGAATGCTGGTCAGCATGTAGCAGGATTCCCTGCTTTTTAAAGGCTGAATAATATTTCCTTGTATATATATGCCATGGTTTCTTTATCCATTCATCTGTCAGTGGATGGATGTTGTTTCCATACCTTGGTTGCCAGGGGCTGGGGGGAGAGGGAAATGGGGAGTTGCCATTCAGTGGGTATAAAGTTCCAGTTATGCAAGATGAATATGCTGTAAAGTTCTGCTGTGCAGCAGTACTGTGTTGTGCACTTAAGTTTTAAGAAGGTAGGCTGAAGTGAAGTGTTCTTACCCACCCCCCCACACACACAAAATGCTGGTGAGGACCTTCTAAATTTTTTTTTGAACTCAACTGTTTTTATTTCACTCCTTTTTAAAAAAATTTTTTTGGAGTATAGTTGCTTTACTGTGTTAGTTTCTACTATACAGCAAAGTGAATCAGCTATACATATACATATATCCCCTCATTTTTGGATTTCCTTCCCATTTAGGTCAACACAGAGCACTGAGTAGAGTTCCCTGTGCTATACCGTAGGTCCTCATTAATTATCTATTTTATACGTAGAGTCAATAGTGTATAGATGTCAATCGCAATCTCCCAATTCCTCCCACCCCCCTTTCCCCCTTGGTATCCATACGTTTGTTCTCTACATAATACAAGCCACAGGCTGGGAGAAAATATTTTCAAAAACACATTGATAAAGGACTCGTGTCCCAAATATTAAAAAGAACACTTAAAACTTAGAAATAAGAATACATATATCCCAATTAAAAATAAAATATCTGAACAACACTTTACCTCTGCTTATGAGGCTACAGAGCAACCATAATTTTCTTTCATTGCTTATGGGAGTGCAAAACGGTACAGCCACTTTGGAAGACAATTCGGCAGTTTCCTAAAAAGTTAACATACTCTTACAAAGCTAAATATATATGACTTAGCACTTATGCCCCTAGATATTTCCCCAACTGATTTGAAAACTTATGTTGACACAAAAACATGTACATGAATGTGTAGTAACTTTATTCATGATAGCCAGAAACTGGAAAAATCCAAGATGCCCCTCAGTAGGTGAATAGATGAACAAACTATATTACATTCATTGGAATATTATTTAGCTATAAAAAGAAATTAGCTACCGAGCTATGAAAAGGCCTGCATGTATCTTTCATACATATTGCGAAGTGGAAAACGCCAGTATCAAAAGGCACAATAATGTATGATCCCACATTATAGGAAATTCTGGAAAAGGCAAAACTATAGAGGCAGTAAAAAGATCAGTGGTTGCTAGGGGTTTAGGGAGTAGAAGGAGAGTTGACTAGCTGAAACGCAGGTAAT
>NC_041234.1:3995968-4002409 GCF_002837175.3 Physeter macrocephalus | reverse complement strand
CTTTGTGTGTTATTTGTTGTTTTTCCCTTGCTGCTTTTAATATGTTTTCTTTGTATTTAATTTTTGACAGTTTGATTATTATGTGTCTTGGCGTGTTTCTCCTTGGGTTTATCGTGTATGGGACTCAGAATATTCTGTATAATACTTGGATGCTAGATACATGACATGCATTTGTGAAAGCCCAGAGAAGTTTGCAGAACAAAGAGTAAATATTAATGTATTCAAATTTAAAAAATCATTTAAGTAGTTGGGTGATCCTAGGAAGGAATGCATACTGTGACAAGATAGTCTAGTTGTTTTATAGTTGCATAAAACAATCTTAGGGAAGGGGATGGGGGATAAGGCGTGGCCCTAAATGACTTTGGAAATGAGTAGAATCTGTAAGAGTAAAGGCAAAAGAAACTGCACATAAGTGCTGTACTTTAGTTGATGACGCTGTTTCCCCTGGGGGTACAGGTTAGAAATTCTGATACTGTTATACATGTGTACTGGAATTTAACAATTAAGTAAATGAATGGCAGATGGGAGAGCCAAGTTTCTCACTGATTGGACGGGAGGTTATAGAAGTGAATAGGCTAGAATGATTCTTGTGGTAATGATTTATAGTTGAAGACATTAATTTGAACTCATGTTTAGCTGAAAATAGATTCAGATGATTTCGTATATTAAGTATTTATACAGACATGTATATATACAGGTTAGTACACACACGTACTAACATGCTTCATTTTCTAGCAGCTGACAGGACCTAGAAGAAGTGAATATCCAGTAGCAAAAGTACACCTAGCAGTCAGATTTAGGTTTCTAAAAACATTCTCTAGCAAAGTAACCAAGGCTCCTTGGAAAAATGATTCCAGGACTGAAGCAGGAGATATACAAGATGAGACAGAGCATCTTGTAGTGCCAGAAAGTGATTTTTAAAAAATCTACATTGATGGAGGTATGTCAAAGGGACAAATTAGCCATCTGAAGAGGTCCCAGTGGCCAAAGCTGAAATACTTTGAATAACAAAATAAGTTAGTATTGGATTAAAACCTAAAGTATAAAGTAAATTTCCATGAGTCCATATTGATGTAAAGAAGATTGAATAAGTAAATAAATGGGGCAAATAAACAAATACCCCTTGCCAAAGAATTCCAAATAATTTATGTAGATACTTTGACCTCAAGGAGAGAGAGCCTAAATCCCCATTCCTTAAGTCTAAGTTATGCATAATGACTTCCTTTTAAATTATGGAAGAAAGGAGACAAGAATAACTTCATAGTGGAGAAATCTGACAACCAGTATCTCAGTCAGGTGATGGAAGTCAGTATCAATGTCATGTTGATAATATGTACCCTTGACATGATGTGTTGACTATGGCACTTTATCTCTGCAGTCTTCTGCCCAAAATACATAACTCAGTCTAACCACTGGGAAAACATCAGACAAATCCCAAAAGAGGAAGTGATACAAAATACATAACCATTACGCCTTAAAACTTTCAGGGTCATCAAAAACAAGGAAAGTCTGAAAAACGATCACAGAGAGACGTATCCTAAAGAGATATGGCACTAAATATAACGTGGACCTTCTAAATTGTTTGCAAGACCCACTAATTGATGGCAACCGGAACTCTTTTCGAAACAGCTTGACAAACACTAGTGTAGGTGATATGTAATATATGCGTACTTTACATAGAGCTTTACATGATGTAAGCTACTTTCTAAAATGTCTGGAAGTCTAACATACATATATAAGATGCACATGAGAGTAAGCTTGTTGAAGTTTTGCAAACTGAACATATCTGTGTAACCATCAAATCAAAACACACACCACTGATTTAAGCTTCTTTGAATCAAGACAGGCAGGCATGGAGTACCACAGAAACAGATATGCCCACGATTTGTTCTGAATTATGCACATCCAGCTTACTTGATAGAATTTCTCTTTTTAGATCGATATTTTGTGTTTCCAGTGATGGGGCCTGACTGGTATTTTAGATCTAACAACCACCCAAGGAATGGAACAAGGCTTCCGTAAGGGCTGTCAGAAATGGGCAGAAAAGGAGGCTGGCTGAGCGTGGGCCTGGCAAAATATGCACGACGAGGAGGAGGGGGAAAGGGCCAGGCCCCGAAGTTGGATATAGAAACATTCAGGTGTGAGGATTTATGGTGATAGTAATTGAGAGCCATTTTACTGAAATTTGGGGGAGGGGTGTGAATGGGAAGGAGGGAAGGGAACTTGTGATTAGAGTCCCAGGCCCCTAGAAGCCAATGAACTTTTGGGTGAAATAAGGAACGTCTACCTCTCATGGTGGGTATTGACTTTTAGAGAAAATTCTTTTAGCACACTGAAGCAAACTGCTTATTTCTTGGCGAAAGACATAAATGCGTATCAATACAAACGCAAGCTAGAGTAACTCAGCTTTCGTAATATGTGTGTTCTGCAAGACTGTCTAGGTGGACAGATTGTACACAGTTCGTTGTAATGGGATGTCTGCAGAAATGAAAGAGAGCATTTACTGGGCTTTTAAACATTACATGCTGTTACCAAATTTGAGTAATCAATGCCCTTGGTGAAATGCAATGAGAGCGAATTTTGTCAAAGTGCAGCAGCTTCCTTGAATCAGGGACTTTGGGGTAATAATAAAATCCTTTAGTCATTGTGGACTAGATAAGCTCTTGACCTGTGGTGCTCACTGTGGGTTGGTGCTTAATTCTGCATGTGTCGTGACTGTGTTTGTGCAAGAAAAGTCCTGGGACTGTAACACACACACACACACACACACACTGTGGCCCAAGAGGAGGCACCCCGCTGGGGATAGGGAGTGGCTGTATTGGGACTTCCCTGGTGGAGCAGTGGTTAAGAATCCGCCTGCCAATGCAGGGGACACGGGTTCAATCCCTGGTCCAGGAAGATCCCACATGCCGCGGAGCAGCTAAGCCCGTGCGCCACAACTACTGGGCCTGCGCTCTAGAGCCTGCGAGCCACAACTACTGAAGCCCGCGTGCCTAGAGCCCGTGCTCCACAACAAGAGACGCCACCGCAATGAGAAGTCTGTGCACCGCAATGAAGAGTAGCCCCTGCTCGCCGCAACTAGAGAAAGCCCGCGCACAGCAACGGAGACCCAATGCAGCCAAAAATAAATAAATAAATCAATAAATTTTTTTAAAAAATGCATGAATTACTGTTCTTTTCTTGGAGCCAAGCATCATGCCAGGGCACTAAGTACTTGCTGGATGAATGGAGGGAGAAAGGGAAAAAAAAAATCATAACTAGCATTTACTAGTGTGTACTGTGTGCTTTGCCTCTTTGATCTGATCTAGTCATCAGAACAAGCCTTTGAGGTGGACACTATGAATATCCTTACCTTTAGAGTGAGCTTATGTCCCTGTTTGCCAGGGGACTGTCCTGGTGTCTGCCTGTTGTCCTAGCCTTGACATCGATAGCATCCTTTTCATTCCAAAATGTCCTGGTTCAGATGATAAATTCTTTTTTAAAAAAGTTATTTACATACATTATTTATTTTTGGCTGCCTTGGGTCTTTGTTGCTGCACGCGGGCTTTCTCTAGTTGCGGCGAGCAGGGGCTACGCGGGCTTCAGTAGTTGTGGCACTCGGGCTCAGTAGTTGTGGCTCGTGGGCTCTAGAGCGCAGGCTCAGCGGTTGTGGCACATGGGCTTAGTTGCTCCGCGGCATGTGGGATCTTCCCGGACCAGGGCTCGAACCTGTGTCCCCTGCGTTGGCAGGTGGATTCTTCACCACTGCGCCACCAGGGAAGTCCTGATAAATTCTTTCACTCTGAAACTTCAGATCTTGTCATTTGACCACTAAGTTCTACTGCTTCACAATTTAGGTCAAGGAACATGTAGTATAAAAACAGCGTCCTTGATGTTTTCCAGTCCCCGTCTTTAGTGAAAATCAGCGCCGTGATATGTGACTAAGGGCAGTAGGAGTGTGCCAGGCGAAGACCCATTGGAATCCTCTGTGTGAGCTCATTGCTGAATCTAGACGATGAGTAGCCCAGAGTGATAATACTGTTCACAAATGCCTGGTGCTTTATTATTTACAAAACCCTTTCTCCTACTGTATTGTGTTGAAACTTCTTGTTGGCCCTGTGGCGTGGGTGGTGGTATTTCCATTTTCGGAAGGAGGATGCATGGTCAGCAGGCCGATGTGGTCACCTGCCTTAGGTTTAACAGCCAGAAGAGGAGCTGATCCCAGATTCAACGCAGATATTCTGCCTCCATCAGCATTTTCTACCCTGCCAGCCACGCCTTATGCAGCTATTCGATGGTGCTGTGGGTTTTAATTATTTTTTTAAATTTGAAGTATCGTTGATTTACAATGGTGTGCCAATCTCTGCTGTACAGCAAAGTGACTCAGTTATCCACATATAGACCTTCTTCTTTTCATATTCTTTTCCATTATGGTTTATCACAGGACATTGAGTATAGTTCCCTGTGCTGTACAGTAGGACCTTGTTGTTTATCCATCCTACATATACTAGTTTACACCTCGAGGGTGCTGTTTATGGAGCATTAGGACGTCACCTGGAGATTCATTAACCCCAACACAGGATTTCACAACCTCGACACTGTTGACATTTTTGGCTATTTAAGCCTATTGTGGGGCTGTCCTATGCACTGTAGGATGTTTAGCAGCATCTCTGACCTCTACCCACTAGATGCCAATAGCACACACCTCCTTTCCTCCCCCAGTTGTGACAGTGAAAAACGTCTTCAGGCAGTGTCAAATGTACCCTGCGACACAATTGCCCCTGGTTAGACCTGTCATTTCCCCGTCTCTCTAGTTTCTAAAGCATCAGAAAAACTTGAAAGCCCCACAAAGGGGCCGAAAAGAGGACAAGCAACACATTTCACGTGGAGTTCACTTCCACAAAAGAACATTGGGTTCTTATCCCAAGGAAGGATAAGATAGCCAGCATTTTTTAAAGTCAAAAATCACACAATTAAAAATGTTTTGTAATAGAAAAGTTAGAATAGAGATAAGCTGAAATATGCACATACAAAATCTCCTGTAATCCAACTGCCCAGAGATGACTATTGATACAATTCACATTATGCTTTCGCTCCTTCTAACCTTTTCCAACACAAGTGTATAAATATGTGTATCATTTTTCAAATAGGGCTGTGCTACAAATGCTGTTATAATCACTGCAGATATCTTTCTATATCTATGATATAGAGCTGCAGAGCATTTCATTGTATGGCTACAGTATAATTTATTCACTCAGCCTCCTGTTGTGTACGTTTGTTTTGTATCTACTTTTGCTTTTGCTGTTACATGCAGAGCTCTGTTGAGGATTCATGTGTGTGCATCTAAGCCTTTCACAGCCTTTTTTTCCTTATAGAAATAAGGAAATTTTAGCATCTAATGAACAAGGTATCCAAGTCATAATGTGCTGGATTGTATTTTTTTTTTTTTTTTTTTTGTGGTATGCGGGCCTTCCCCTGTCGTGGCCTCTCCCGTTGCGGAGCACAGGCTCCGGACGCGCAGGCCCAGCGGCCATGGCTCACGGGCCCAGCCGCTCTGCGCCACGTGGGATCCTCCCATACCGGGGCGCGAACCCGGTTCCCCTGCATCGGCAGGCGGACGCGCAACCACTGCGCCACCAGGGAAGCCCTGCTGGATTGTATTTTGATTATATTACGTACTTTTGCCCCTTAAAATTATGGAAAGTGCATTGATAAAATTTTGATTATGCACTCAGCTTGCAGAGTGGAGTGTGGAAAGTTCTTTGGTTTTCTGATTAAATGATTAATGAGAAACCATTTGGGTTTCAGGCCTTGCTCATGAAAACCACTCTTAACTGTATCAGGCTACTTCCTGAGTAGGGATTACAGCCCATTGACAATCAGTGAATCTTCCTTTAATACTCTGTTCACTGTTGAGAGTAATTTAGGGCTATGTTCTCATGAATTCTCATTGCTCAAGTATTTTTCTTATACGTGTTTAAAATGGAAAAAAAAAAAACCTCGTAGTAAAAACATTGAAGCAGTACAGAAGAGCTTAAATATTCCCTACTTTACTCCCCCCTTGTTTTTTTAATTCCCTAGATTTTTTAATGCAACTACAAACAATAAAAACATACAAAATTTTTTTAAACCCCCTAAACTAGACAGTATGCAAGGTCTGATCCGGTTGGTTTTTTTCAGTTAAAATTTCCTTCTATGTCTGCACCTTATTCTGTATAATTGGTGCCCTATTTGGGGTTGTTTCAGGCCTTTCTTTTTCATCTGCAACAAAGCACCCTATTTATGTGAGTCCACCTGTAGGATAAATGCCTAGCAGTGGAGTTGTTGGGTTAAGAGTCTGTCCTTAGAATTTTCATAGATACTGTTAATTGCCCTTCTACCAATTGTATACACACACACACACACACACACACACACACACACACACACACACACACACACACACACACACACACACACACA
>NC_041234.1:3940739-3995822 GCF_002837175.3 Physeter macrocephalus | reverse complement strand
TTTTGCGGTACGCGGGCCTCTCACTGCTGTGGCCTCTCCCGTTGCGGAGCACAGGCTCCGGACGCGCAGGCTCAGCGGCCATGGCTCACGGGCCCAGCCGCTCCGCGGCATGTGGGATCTTCCCGGACCGGGGCACGAACCCGTGTCCCCTGCAACGGCAGGCGGACTCTCAACCACTGCGCCACCAGGGAAGCCCTAAACTATGGATTAATAAACCCTGTGGTTGAACCTCATCTATGGGAAGGGCCATAATTGGTTAGGAGGAGCCCACAGTCTCCCTACTGACCATTCTAGGGATTGATTCCTGGCCTTGGGGGAACCAAGGGGGAGATTTATTTACTGGCTTTCTCCTGGAATTGGTCTGGAACTGGCTTTTACTTTTGTCAACCGTGGAGTAAGAAGTGCGTGTATGAAGCTGGGAGATGATACCCAGGTAGGTGACTTTCTGGTGATGTTTGATGGAGTGTCTCAATTAGAATTGAGGTGGTTAGAAATGGACCTTTGTTACTAAAGAGGTTGCAATATTTACTTCTCAGTGAGTCTCTGAAATAGAAGAGCATGTCATTTAGCATTTGGTACAATGTACTAAATGTAACATGTCAATATTATAAATGTAAATGTAATGTGATACAATCATTTCATAACCATTTTCACTCCCCTTACCTTTTCTGTAAAGTCTTTTCTGATATTTCTCCCTTCTCCGTCTTTGTCCACTCCATGTTGATAATTTTTTGTACTGTCCTTTTAAAAAACTGATAATTATGGTCAGTGCTGCATTTTGGACCTTTTGTTGTTTTATTATCTTATTTGTGACCAGCTTTGTCTCCCTAATCAAATGTTCACCAACCTTTGGTTTCTAGTCCTCATTGCCTTAGCACAGTGTTTGGCATATACGTATTTGGGTTGGCTGCTCACTTCAGAATCCTCCTTATTTTATGGGGTCTCTGGGCTTGGTAAAAGAGGACCATCCCTGGATGGCCCCCCTTTGGCCCCCAGGACGGTGATCATTAAGGTCTCTGTTGCCTCACTCTTAAGGGTCTTGCTTTCCTGCCCAAGGGAGGGCACAGCAAGGTGCCATCTTTTATTGATTTTGTATTTGAAGCTGCGGAGGCTGGCCGATGTTTGAAGATGGTTCCATGACCCCTGGTGGGTGCAGCAGCTGCCACAGCCCTGGGTAACAGTGTGAGGGGCCTGTATTTTCTGAGAAGTCGGGGGGCTTTCTGATGGGCACTTCAAATGTTCACTCACTGCAGTCTTGGCCAGAGTTTTTTGAGTCAGCCTGGGGTGAGCCACCCCGAGGCTGAGATACAGAGAGGAAAGCAGGGCTGAGGAAACTGACTTCTGCTGTCAGTGAGCCTGAAATTGGGGCAGCTCTTGGTATGCACCCCCTTGTCCAGTGCTGTAGCTAATGCTAGGAGATGACCTAGGAACTTGGGGCATGGGGCCCCTGCCCTGAAGGTGGAAGCTGATGTCTGTTTAGGTTTGGCCTCCAGCGGGGCTCCTTGGGCTCTCCTCTGCCTTCTCCTCATCCCTCCAGGGCTTACATCCGGGGCCCTGCTGACACTGCTCTCCGGGGAGCTTCCAGAGGCATGGCCTAGACCTCAACAGGGAGTCTTAAAAAAGAAACAAGCCGGAGAACTTTATTTTTCTTATTGTTCAAGTAATAGGTTTTCTTTCATGGCAAATAAAGAGGACCTTTTAGAGGCAGACAGTGTGATCCAAGGAAAATGGCCTTTGGAGCCAAATGGTTCTGGGATGGAATGTGGGCTCTGTGACTTTTTCCTTAAGGAGCTGTTATGAGCTGAATTGTACACCCCCCCCAAGTTCATATGAGGCTAATCTAACTGGTGTCCTTGGAAGAGAAGGGGCGTAGGATACGGAGAGGCACCAGGGGTGTGCACACCAAGCAAAGACCATGTGAGGATGCAGCGAGACGGTGGCCGCCTGCCAGCCAAGGAGAGAGGCCTCTGATGAAACCAAACCTGTTGACACCTTGATTTTGGACTTCTAGTCTCCAGAACTGTGAGAAATAAATTTCTGTTGTTTAAGCCCCCCAGTCTGTGGTATTTGTTATGACAGCCCTAGCAAATGAATATAGGTGCTTTTAGCAAGTCAGCTCCTCCAATTTTGCTTCCCCCATCACTAAAGAGAGGACCACAACACCTGCCTTTCAGAGTCTATGTGAGGGACAGACATAATCCTGGCTTAGAGCAGCTACTCACAAATGGTGCCGGTGATTTGATAGTATAATGATAGAAACCACCGCCCTGTCCCCCACCTAGGTTTTCTGGCTTGCCTGATTTGAGGGTTTTTTTCCTTTCTTTCTTTCTTTTTTTTTTTTTACTTTCCTTTTAAGTGCTTTTCAAACAGGGTTGCAAAGAACTCCTGGGATCATAGGAAGTGGGTATTTCATGGGTTTAACAAGCAATGAAGTATTTTCTTCTGAGTAATCCTTTTCATCCTTTTAATCTCCTAACATACTGGGGTTCCAGGTACAATTTTATTTAGGACAAGGATTCTGCTGCTAAAATTAATTGAAAGCACCTTTGGGTGTGGTATAAATACTTCCTGTACCTAATATCCACTGTAGTAGTTTGCTAAGGCTGCCGTCACAAAGTACCACCAGCTAGGGGTACTTAAACAACAGAAATGTATTGTCTCACGGTTCTGGAGCCTGGAAATCCAAGATTGTGGAGTGGGCAGGGTTGATTTCTTCTGAAGTTCTGAGGGAGAATCTGTTCCAGGCCTCTCTCCTAGCTTCTAGGGGGGTTGCTGGTGATCTCTGACGTTCCTTGGCTTGTAGATACATCACCTTGATCTCTGCCTTCATCCTCGCACGGTGTTCTCTCTGCGTGCACATCCCCCTTTCCAAATTTCTCCTTTTTGTAAAGATGTCAGTCATACGGATCAAGGCCCACTCAGATGACCTCACCTTAACTTGATCGTCTGCAAAGACTCTATTTCCAAATAAGGTCACATTCACAGGTATTGGAGAATAGGACCTTAAACGTCTTCTGGAGGATACAATTCAAGCCATAACAGCAATGATGCTGGAACCCGATTTGCCATCTGTGTCCCTCTGCCTGCAGCTGGCAGCTTCCCAGGAGAAGAGTCCTCGCCCGGTCTACAGCTTCCACTTGTCTTGCAGGTTTTAGCTCAGAAGTCACCTCCTCAAAGAGCTCTCCTGCAGCTACTCTCAGTATAGATTGATTGAATGAATGAAATAGATTGTGGAGTCAAATTGAAATGTGACTGAGAATTATGCCAATATTTTGCCCTAAAAGTGTGAGGGAGCTTCTCTCTACCCCCCATAAATGTTACTTGTAGTTTTCTTGTATGTCTTGGCTGTGTCACCACTACAGATGCTATTTAAGTATCATTTTGTGCCTGTGAATTGAGATGTCGGGCACCTCCCGAATGTCATGATGTTTCCTGTTCTGTGTGCAGAGCGTGCCAGGAGGACTCAATCTGTTGGATTTTAATTTTTTTTGCAGTGAATTACAACTTAGTTATGATTTTACAGTAATTCACAGAGCAAAACTGGCTAGAACCCTTCTCTGAAAGACCTCTCAGGTCTAGAAAACCTATGAATTATGAGTAAGGGAAGCATTTACTGATTCCAGTGAATCGGTTTGTGTTTATTGAGTATGCTCTATTTGCTGAAACCTTGCTAGGTGCTGTGTAGACAGTAGGTAGTATAGATAATAGTTATGGCCTCCAGCGCCACACAATTCATTTGCATCAAACATTCAAAAAATAAACAACAATCCACGCAAAGTTGAACGAGGATGTGTAGTGTAGAAATTAAGAAGAAAAGAGTGCTCACCGTGGGCCAGAGGGTCAGGAAAGGCCTTGTGGACAAGCTTAGCTTAAGCTTAGGCTACATCTGGAACAGGTAAAGATCCGAGGAGAAGAGGAAAAGTACTAGTCCAGAATAATAGTAACACACCGTGGAGGTATATAATAGTCCCAGTGTATATTGAGCGACCTTGTTTTAATAAAATTAATTTTGTTCATAGCATAGGTATGATCTGGTTTATAATAGGAAAATATTGGGAACAACTAAGCTTCCCATCAACTTGGGAAGAATAAATTATAGTACATCTCCATACTCTATGGGATACTCCACAGCCAGAAAAAAGAATGAGAACACTTTTTACTGACATGGAAAGACCTCCCAAATATATTGTTAAGTGAGAAAAGCAAGGTTCGGGAGAGCATGAATCATATACTAACCTATGATACGTGCTTAAAGAAACTGTAAGATATGCAAGAAACTAATTACAATTAGGAGCAGTAGTGGTAAACTGGGGTAGTGGGAGCTAGATTGTGTGTGTCTGTGCGTGTGTGTGTGTGTATGTGTGTGTGTGTGTTTTATTTTAGAGATTTGAATGATATAAGTGTATCCTATTCAAAAGGGTAAAAAGAAAGCTAGGCATGCTGACAGTAGTGTTAGCTCACCCTGTTGCTACTCTGAAATTGATTGCAATGTCTCGGGGCCTTTGCCTTGCTGGGGCAGAATGAATGAAGATTACCAGCTACACTAGACATCTAAGGGATAAATAAGCTCTTTACATTTGCTCAGACAAGGAAATTCTCTTAACCAGGTTTTCACTTTTATGGGTTATCACTAGAAATGTTTCACATGTGCACTAGAGTAGAGGGAATAGTATAATGACCCTCTTTGTACCCATCGTCCAGTTCCAGCAATCACCGGCGGCTGGCCAGTCTCATTTCATTGGTTCTCCCTCCTCCTTACTCTCCCCCTCCACCCCGACCTTGATTCTTTTGAAGGCAGCACCTTTCTCATTGTTTTATTTAGAGTTATGACTCAGACCTCATGGATCCCACCATGGCCCCAGACATGCAGAGAAAATTGGATGCTTGAGGTGGAAAAAACTGTCTTTAACTGAATTTGGCTCATCTCCTTAGGTGCAGTTTTTTAAAATTATGGTAAAATACACATAAAAGTTATCATCTTAAATCATTTTTAAAGGTGCAGTTCTGTAGTGTCAAGTGTATTCACATTGCTGTGCAGCTGATCTCCAGAACTCTTTCATATGGCAGAACTGAAACTCTAGCCATTAAAGAACAACTCCCCGTTCCTCCTCCCCCCAGCCCCTGGCAACCACCATTCTACCTTCTGTCTCTCTGAATCTAACTACACTAGGTACCTCGTATAAGTGGAATCATACTGTATTTGTACTATTGTAACTGGCTTATTTCGCTTAGCAGAATGTCCTCAGGGTTGATCTGTACTGGAGCATGTGTCAGAATTTCCTTCGTTTATAAGGGTGAAGAATATTTCATTGTAGGGATAGACCACATTTTTGTGTATTCATTCATCTATCAACGGACTCTGGGGTTTACTTTATGCCCCCATTTAGAATATAGTGTTTTGTGGCTCATAATAATTTCATGCCACAGCACCATGATCTTCCAGTTAAGAGAATAATCCTGAGCAGTCTGAGAATTTTTATGCCAAAAACTTGACCTGCAAAGACCAGCAAACCTTCCCTTCTGCTCTTGTGACTGAGGGCACCTTTTTTTCTTAAAGCTCTGGTATTGAATTTTGTCTCTCATTAGACTAGCTTATGAAGTTAGAGAGAGCGGGACAGAGGGTGGGGAGGTATCTCCCTTTGCCTGGTACCTGGTGCTGTGCTTGGTTCTAGTTGGGTGCTCAGGAAATGTTTGTTACAGAATGAACCATACTTTGGACAAGTCACATAACCATATCTGTGTATTTTAGGGAGTTGAACCAGATGAATTCTAAGGCTCCTTTTGGTTCTAGCACTGTTTGAGTCCATTATTAAATCTCATGCTGAAAACCTCAAACTCTGGAAGACTGGAAAGTGGGGATGGGGGAGAGGGATTTTTGGGTAGATACGTTTTCAGTGCCCCTTGAATTATACCCCAGAGGCAGTCGCCTACAAATAGAACCACCCCAGGATAGAGTGTTTCTTAAAATAACATCTTGGATTTGAGATTTCCTCTTTGTGTGGTGATAACATTCTTCGAATAACAAAAAGCCACCAGCTAAACAGTTATTTTGAGTTTAGCTTAATTGTGTACCACGTTCCTTAGATATACAAGAATAGAAAACAAACCTTCTCTTCACATCATCATCTTTTCAAAGAATCTCAGAGTAAGTTGTAGTTATAATTTTACCATGAGAAGAAGCCAAGGGAATAGCAACTAAGGAAAATGAAGCTTCCAGAATCAGAGATCAAAAAGCTGGTAAAAAACTACGGAGGGAGATGTGATTTGAGTATTGAATCTTGTTGATTTTCTGAACTATGTGCTGGTTTCTGCATTTTTGTTTTAAGCCCGGTTTCCAAAAGTCTCTTGCTGGCAACCAGATGGTCGTCAGATAATTGATATATGTTCATTTTAAGCCCATTTGGGGGAACAGTGGCCTGGATTTTCCAGTAGGAAGATTTAGTAATTCTGTTGGTCTTTGAATGCCAGCAGGGTTTTTTTGGAAGTTGAGTTCTCTAATGTCTTGGAAGTAACCCATGGAAAACTGGAACCAATGAATTGATTGCATGATGTACTTGGGATAGAAAGTTAAGGATATGGGTATAGTTATTTTAGTTACAAATGTCCAGCTTTAGAAGTAGTAAAATTTTTAAAATTAGATGAGAATTTTTTTTTAGTGTTTACAGTTTTTGCCCATTTGTTTCCCAAAACTTGAGTTAATGAATACGAATAGACATCTAAAATACACTCATCTGATTTTATTCCCCATTTTCAGAGAGTTGTTCAGAGTACTGGGGTCTGTTATTCTATCATCCTAATGAATGCTTTTCAAAGAAAAATTCTTTAAAAAATAGTGGGGTTTGCAATGAGAAAAAGGGTCGTGAGTCAAGATGCTTAACTTAATTACATCTTCAGGTTCTGGGAATGAGGATGTAGACATATCTTTTGGGGGGACAGTCACCATTCAACCCACTATAGTGGGAGCACCACGCCAGGATGGGGCCCTTGCAGGAATCATACTGTGGGCCTCAAGAAGGAAGCAGAGAAAGAAACCCTTCTTTGGCAGTACTTTGAAGCAGCTCCTGTTCATATTTAGGTATTTAATTACTATTATCATTTTTATTGTGGTAAATAGTACATAATACAAAGTTTACCATTTCAGTCATTTCAGGTGTACAGTTCCATAGCATTAAATGTATTAACATTGTTACGCAACCATCACCATGATCCATCTCTAAACCTTTTTCATCTTCCCAAACTGAAACTCTGTACCCATTAAACACGAACACCCCACTTACCCTCCCCTCAAATTATTATTATTTTAAAATTCTTTCAGCTTTTTTAGAAGTGCTATGTGATCATTTAAAAAAATCTGCCTGGTCATTTAAAAAAACACTTAAAAATGATTTTATTGAGGCATATTTTACATATCAAATAATTCGCTCATTTAAAATATACATTTCAGTGATTTTTAGTAAATGTACACAGCTGTACAACCATCACCCTAAAATGCTTTAGAATATTTTCACCACCCCAACGAGACCCTTCGTGCCCATTTATGGTTCTCTTTCCCACCCCCTAGTCCCACTGCCGACTGACTGTCTCTATAGATCAGCCTTTTCTGGATGTTTCATGTAGAGTTTCATTGAAAACTTTAAAAAATACATTTTTTTCTGATCGTAAAATGTGGAGAAATACAATCCCATCACCTGGGAGCTCATTAGAAATGGAGAATCTCAGGCTCCACCCTAGACCTATTGCATCAGAATCTGCATTTTAACAAGATCTCCAGGGGATTGTTAATGCCATTTAGATTTATAGAAGCCCTGAAACATGGTATTTACTATATTGATCTTTTGTTCCCTTAGTGTATTAGGAGAATTTCCCCAGAATCATTAAATCTCTTCTGAGAACATTTTAGTCCCATTGTAAGAATATACCACAGTCTGTTTAACCAGCCACTTCAGGGCAGACATCAGGTTTCCCATCTTTTTTGCCACTGAAAATAAAACTATGGTGGCCATCTTTGTATGTAAATCTTTGGGTATAGTTTCACATCCACTGTGCCAGTAATTCCATTTCTCGGAATTTGTCCTAAGGCAATCATTATAGATATACTGCCAAAATTTAGAAAGTGTGTATAAATGCTGATCGCTGTAGTTGGTCATTTAATGCACCATTTTCCTGGAAACTGGACCTCAAGCCAAGCAGATACTGGGAAATCTGGACCCCAGTGTCTGATGTTAGAGCATCTTGCTAACTCTCACCTCCATCTTCTTGAATTCAGCTTCGCTGTTGAATGAGATGAGTGAATGAAAATGTCACCGAAAGGTGAAGTACAGGTTGTTACTAAGCAGCGGTGAAATAGAAAGCGGCAAAAAACTGGACCTGTGTGTACTAACTTTCTCTTTTGTTAGAATCCTATCCTCCATAACCTTACAACCTCCATTGGTTAGTTCTTCCCTTGGAAGGAGCCCAACATGTCACTCCTGGAAGCCCCTGCTGCCTATGTAGTCTATAGCTCACTACTCCTCCAGGATGGGAGGTCATGGTCATGGGAGTGACGGTCTCTTCCTCGGAATGTACTAGGCTTTCAATTCAGTTTTCCCACTTGTCACAAGGATCGTAGTCTCTTAAATATTTACTGGTCTCCCTCGTTCCTGGGTCCTTGGGAAGTAAGAGAGGAGATCAGGCCTCGCATATCTGCCTCTTATCTGCCCTCTTGCCAGGGTCATTAGACCGAGGAGGAATTGGATGCTTCTAAGAGGGGGGAGTCAGAATTTTGCCGTTTCCTTTTCTGTACTGCCATGTGCTTTGAGCTTTCCATGGCTATAATATTTCCTGGCAAGAACCAGTTTTTTTCCTGGCAGGTAGGGGGTAGAGAGGAGCACGCTATGAAAGTGCTCATTCCTGCAAGTTCAGATCCAGCTCACCACTTCGGAGGGTCTTGGACCTCCTGTAACCTTGCGGTGCGGGCATCCTTCTTGTTCCTCTGGACAGTGGTTCTCATGCCAGCGTGGGTGTCAGCACCTCTGGGAGGGCTTGGTGGAACGTAGACTGCTATAGGCCCCACCCCCCTGTGACTTCTGATTTAGGAGGTCCGGGGTGAGGCCAGAGAATCTGCATTTCTGACAGGTTCCCAGGGGATGCTGCTGGTTTGGAGCTCCCCTTCTAGAGTCACTGCTCGGGGCCTCCCTTCTTCCCTGGCGATCACTTCCAAGTTGGTGAAACAAGATGCTGGAGGACCTGTGTTTTTAAGGCTCCTGCAGCCGAGCATCATGTCCAGACGTCCAGATGCAGCGCCTTGCTGTGGGAGTGGTTGCTCGCTGGGTTGGTGAAATTTGGCTAATGAGTGAGGCTTTAGATAGGCCCTTCTGAGTATAAGGAACATCAGCTCATTCAAGTTGCTTCACGTAGCTGGACTGGGGTTACTGAGTCATTTAGGGAAATAGGGGACTCGGGGGATATGAACAGGAGCCCCAGGTCCTTAGGGCCTTGAGGGAACTTGATCCAGAAAGCCAGCAGGCACGGGACCCTTGCATTTCCCTTCACGCGGGGCTGAGCTGAACATTACAACCTTTCAGCCCCAGCTCTTTCTCTTGACTTCCTCTCCCCCGCATAGGATTTTCGCCTCAGCTAGGGCAGGGCGGCTTCTCCTGGAAGGGCCCTGGTGGCAGCAGGCTCTTTCCCCACACAGCCCCAACCCGCTGGTGGTGGAAGCTACGGCCCTTAGCCAAATGGGGAGGGAATGGGCTGTGGGGCCTCGAGGGCTTAGCTTTTCCATTTACCCCAAAAGGCTTGAGGACAATTACTGGCTTAGGGGAGATGGAGGGCATCAGTCATCTCTTGATGGGCCTTTGCGGCCTTGGTGGTGGCCGTGTGCTGTTTCAGTACAGGTTCGGGTGGCAGGTGGTTGGCAGTTTGGTATAAATAAGGGGTACATTAAAATAGGATGGCAAGGGCTCCTGTGACAACTAATAGAGGGATTGGCTCAAAGGGCCCGGCTGTTAAGCTAGATTTACACTTAACTCTATTGTCCGTCAGCCCAGGGCCCTCACTGCCTCGTGGCCACATCAGCCCCCCGCCTACCCTTATTCTTTCTGGGAGTGTGTGCTGCACAGAGTTGCTTCTGTGAGGTGGTGTTTTCCCTTCTCCCCCAGCATCTTCTTCTTTTTAAAAAAAATTTTATTTTTGGCTGTGTTGGGTCTTCGTTTCTGTGCGTGGGCTTTTTCTAGTTGCGGTGAGCGGGGGCTTCTCATTGCGGTGGCTTCTCTTGTTGCGGAGCACGGGCTCTAGGCGCGCGGGCTTCAGTAGCTGTGGCACTTGGGCTCAGTAGTTGTGGCTCGCGGGCTCTAGAGCGCAGGCTCAGTAGTTGTAGCACAGGGGCTTAGTTGCTCCGTGGCATGTGGGATCTTCCCGGGCCAGGGATCGAACCTGTGTCCCCTGAATTGGCAGGCGGATTCTTAACCACCGCGCTACCAGGGAAGCCCCGCGGCATCTTCTTGCTAGACCACCTGAGCAGAGATCTGCAGGCCCAGGTCAGAAAACATTTCTGTATCAGACTCCCTCCAACAGCAGGGGGATTCCAGCTCCCACCCCGAGGAAGTGTGACTGCTTATAAGTGTGTGGTATTTTGAGAGTTCTGACTTTAGATCTTTTTGAAGAAAGTGTCTTCTGAGGTCTTCATTTTCTGTAAACTGAATGGAAGCAGCTAAATCAGTCCTTTTCGGGGGGGGGGGGGATGAATTCTTGGCCCGCTCTGTCTCATCCTTTGGGCTAATCATGTAGCTGCTGAATATCAGCTGAGCTCCACAAGGACACTGTGGGAGAAGGACACCATCTTATTGTTGCCAGTGTGCAAGGGGTAAATTAGGCTGTGGTGCTTGAGAGTGAAATTATTAAATATCGATGGGGGATAATAAATGTGAGGTAGCTTGCAAATCTTTTGATATTATAGCCCTTTCAGTGAAAACACAGCTGCTAAGATACTTTCCTAGCTATAATTGAGAAGGTAATTTTCTTTAAGGCCATTTAAGCCAGATCTTCAGTGCCTTTGGGTCATTAAGAAGCACAGATAGGGATGAGTGAGTCTCTGAAAAAGGTGAATAAACGTGGAGCAGAGGTGCCTAAAACACAGAATGGCACCATCAAGGGCCCAGGTATTCCGAACAGACCAAGGACTAGTTTGTTGTGTGGTTTATTAATGGACCAGAATCAACACTTGACTAATACAGCTAATTCTTCTATTTGGAGTTAATTACACTAAATTTCCCCCAGTAATGAGGATTTCAAGTAAGCAGGCATGTCGGTTTAAGATACAGTGCTAATATTTCACGAGCAACATTGAATGAGGCATGATGTTTAAAACAGTAGTTGAAAATGTGAGGTGAAACTTTCCCCAAAAGACTTATAGGCTGAATAAGAGCAGTTAATTGGAAGAAAATCAAGCCTACCCAATATTTCAATTGTTGAGAAGCCAAGTGAATGTGAAAGAAAAGAAACCCTTCTCTGGTTCCGTGATGTTGTCCCTTTGCTGGCATATGGCGGAGCTTCTGCCAGTGGCGTGGTGCTTTACCTCAGCCAGGCTGACAGCAACGGAGGGAGCCTGGCTGGGCACTGGCTTCAGGCTTTCGGGGAGGGGAGTGGGGGAAGAGCTGTTCAGCTGTCGGCTTTACTCACCGCCCCTCCTTCAGAAGCCCGGCTGGAGCGCCGCTCAGACGGCCTCTTGGCAGGTCTGGTGTGTTTTGAGGTCTAGCTTTGCAAAGTAGGATGGCCCCTGCAATTATTACTTTTTTCTAGCCAGGACCTTTCTGGATTTCTCTAGAATTTGAGAAGATAGCTTTTAAAATGTAAAGTTGAAGATTCGTTTTTGGAGGCTTTAACACATTTTCTCAGTTTATTGGGAAAAACAGTATGAACTAGAATTTCCTCAGGTTTGAGAGTTAACCAAGTTAGCATCTCTGAAGATTACCAAAAGGATATACGCTGAAAATTTTTTTCACTTTGCTCAAATGGTTGTTTATAAAAGTTAGGATGTAAAAAGCAAACCACACACTACAGAGTAGGAAATCAAGCACTTTTATTCATAGCAGAAAATGGGAAAAAGATAACATCAGGGTCAAACCTTTTAAAAAGGCAATAAAAAAAGACCCTACAGTTAGGACTATGGGGATATTTTTTTCGATCCATGAGGACCATTTGACTTTGGCGACAGTGACTGATTTCCGAGGATTCTTCCTCTTCAAGTCGTGTAGCCTTTGCGAATGCTGACGAACAGCTGCTAACTCTGTTTTGTACAGAAGAGTAGCACTGGGTGACAGGGTGTTCTCAGGACATAATCCGCTCCCCACAGCCACATGCCTTTCACATGGCAGTGCCATCAGCTGGGGCCTGAGGTAGGAAACGCCGGTCCAGACCCTCCCTGGATGTTCATTTAGGTGTTCTGAAAATGATGGTTCGCATAGATGTGTGTGCGCGCGCGCACAGGACTGCGAATTGCTTGGTGAAATTTGCATTTGAGTTCAGAGATAGGAGCTGACATCTGTGAAAGCAGCAGGCAAAAGAAGACGAGTGAATGTGGATGACTCAGATTGCACATGACCCTGTGGCTTTACAGTGAGAGAAAAGAAAAATACATTTTCTGCTCAATTTGAATAATTGGAAATGAGGTAGAATTCCAAGGAGTGAGTTGTGATCTAGGACAAAGGAGCCCCTAGAATGAGTGAGAGCTTTGTAAGCTTAGAGGTGGAGAGAGGAAGGAAACACAGCTATTAAGGTTACCTTCACGATGGATCGCCTCTGGGGCCTGAAGGATCTCTTCTTCTGGGTGTCTCTGCTCTGTGTGTGTGTGTGTGTGTGTGTGTCTGTCTGTCTGTCTGTCTGTATTTCTCTATGTACATGTTTGTGTCTGTATGTCTATTTGTGTCTATCTGTGTGTATCTGTGTGTGTCCATCTGTACGTGTCTGTGTCCATCTCTTTGTATGTCTGTGTGTGACTGTCTGTGGGTCTGTGTGTGTCTGTCTGTCTGTGCCTCTGTGTGTCTGTGTGTGGGTCTCTCTCTCTCCTGGAGTAAATAGGCTGCTCCAGGAACTCTTGTTTGGCAGAATGAGCTGGGTTGAGTCGAAGCCACATCTGGTTTCTGACCAGTGCAAAAAATGCTACAAGCAGACAAAAATAGGTGCGCCTCAAAGCCCCACCCGGTGAGCAGGTTTCCTCATGGTCATGTGGCACCTGTCATGGGCGGGGGTGGGGGGGAGGTGAGGAGGAGGAGAGAGCTGGAAGTTTTGGAATTGTGTGTAATTTGGAGCTCACACCCCCCGCCCCACCCTTTCCCTGACAAAAACCACCCCCGCACTTCTCATTTTGCATTGCTTTCACCCTCACCCATCTCCATGGGATATTCCCAGAATTCTGAATGCTTTCTTTGACTTTGTCTTGTGCAGAAACTATTCCTCCTGGGAGTCATTATTACAGCTCCCGTTAATTTTCATGTTCAGTGTTCAGTGTTGCAAAGGAGAGGAAATGAGGGAGTGTGGGTGGTGACTCAGGAAGCTGAGAAAATATCCCTTATTATGTCTAGAATTTTCCCCGTGAAAATTTAAAAACTGGCCCGAGCTGTTCTGGCCTGAGTTTTCTGATTGCTATCTTTCCTTTGACCTCTCTCCTTCCATTTTTTTCCCCTTGCTTCTGCCTTGACGGTCCCAAAGCTTCCCAAAGCTGTTAGAGGTGACTGGGAACTCCCTTTATTGAACGATTGCTCTTCAGCTATTTGAGTTCACCACTAGCAATGGATTTCTCCTAACATCGCTCTCGGAAGCAGAAGGGACTCTCTTATTGTCGGCAATAACCTTGAGTGTTAAAAGGGACACTGTCATCAAAAGTAATTTGAGTAACTTTCCTGAGCTATTTCCCCTCTTTTTCTCTTCCACTTTAATCATTGTTTTGAATTTCTTTAATTTTTTTTTTACCACCAACACAGGTATTTTAACATCGCTCTCGGAAGCAGAAGGGACTCTCTTATTGTCGGCAATAACCTTGAGTGTTAAAAGGGACACTGTCATCAAAAGTAATTTGAGTAACTTTCCTGAGCTATTTCCCCTCTTTTTCTCTTCCACTTTAATCATTGTTTTGAATTTCTTTAATTTTTTTTTTTACCACCAACACAGGTATTTTCTTTCTTAATGTACATGTTTAAAATTTATAAAATGAAGAAAGGAACGTGAGATGAAAATAATCTTCATCCCACCTTCTAGAGATAACCATAGTTGAGAGTTCACTTTCTCACTTTCCAGTCATTTGTCTTAAACATGGATAAGTATTATTTTTCTACAAAAATGGGATCATGCTATAGGTGGTGTTTTGCAGCCAATTTTTTAAAAAAGGTTTTAACTGCGGTAAAATACACATAAGAAAATTGTAACCAATTTTTAAAGTATTCAAAACTATTAATATTTTTATTTTTAGAATAAATAAAACAACTAAAATAAAACAAATGCTTAGCAAAGGAAAAAAATTAAAAATAGTGCACTAAAAAGATATACTCTTAAAAGAAAAAACGTCATTTTACCTGGATACCAAGTCTTCACTATAGCCAATTTTTAAGTTTAACATAGTATCACTTCATTTTCTATAACACTGGTAATGTTTTGCAAGCTTTTTGAAGTTGCAGAACCCTCTCTTCAAAGGCAAGTCAGATGGAAGTAGAGCCGTACCATTGAGGCAGGGGTGAGGAACCCAGGCCGATCGTCTCAAGGTCACGGTCCATGGTTACCCTCCCCATAGCCTTTGAGGGGTCCTAGGCATCCCGTCTACTCTCAGTAGTCGACTTGGAAAACACAAAGCCCTACCTCATTGTGTCCCAATTGTTAATATCTTAGATTGCTCTAATTTTTTCATAAAGAGCAAATTGTGATCCTTTAAATCCACCTTTGAGCACATCTGCAAATAGTTCCCTTGGATGAGTGCCTGTATGTCGAGTTACTGGGTTTAGAGCATGAGTGGTTTTTGCTTCGTTTTTTTCCCCAAGACATATGATCCCTGTTGCCAACTGGTCTTTGCCAAAGTGTGCCAACTTGGACTGCCACCAGTAGCGTGGGAGAAGGCTCCGTTCCCCATTCCCTGGTTAGAATCTCCCTTACAAATTCAGTGTCTCCTGCAGTGTATCTCATTGTTTGATATTTGCATCTCTGGTTACTACTAAGTTGATATTTTCATATGTCTGCTGACCATATGTAGTTCTTCTCTGGTGAACTGTTATTCATAACTTTTGCCCATTTTAACATTTAGATGTTTGTCCCTGAATCCCAGGGTCAGAACCCTTGGTCTATACTGTATGTTTACATTTGAAGTGGGCGAGGAGGATTGTGGGCTGAGATCATTATCATAGTCGGATTTCAACCTAAGAACGTGGAAAGCATAACATTCTGGATTTTGATCTCTGATTATATGATATTGTATGTCTTATCTGCTGTTTAGAAATGCTTCATAATATCGATTAGAGAGAAGATTAAAGCCAGTGGCTGCCTTGTTTGGAGACTTTCCTAGGGGTTTTGTTTATCTTTATTACTCCATGCTCACGTTGGAATGTGAGAGTTCAATCTTTTGACTTACTACAAGCACACACTGTATTAAACAGCTTCTACTTGAAAAAAACATGAAGTGCCCCATGTGCATTTTGGCATTTATGTCATGAGTAACGTCAGCCTTACAAATAGCACCGTGGCTTTGGGTGTTTTTGCCTAGAAAGTAGTTAAGACTTTTGTTTCCTTCTATTTGTTTGCCAAGTGATGCTAAATCAATAATAATATTGATTTGAAAGGGAGCAAAAACATGCAGTGATTATTTGCAATGAAAATAAATTATAAATAGAGTGGAGAGCCTCTTTTTACTTAACAAGAGGTTTATCTATTTTCAAGATAGGAAACTTTACATGGATCTTACTAATTAACAAACTCTGTACTGAACTTGGGCTGACAGGAAAACAAGATGTAAAATGCTGAATTCTCTCCGACATTTCAACCCGAATGCTTCAGCAGTCACATCTAGGCTTTTGTGGATGTTGGAAGTGTCTGAAATAATTAATGTTGTACTCCTGTGTTGACTCATAAATCAAGCCATGGGATTACTCATCAGAAAATGCAGAATTGGGTATCAGTCTTGGAACACTTTGGCTTCATTTTAATCTTCCTATTGTGAACATCTATTTCATGTTGAAAATTCAGCATATTCTGTTTTTCCGAACATAGACACCACAAATAAGTATTTTGTATGTTCCTTTGCCTTCAAGGAGAACACAGTTCTTTGCTCATATTGTCTGAGCTCTAAGACAGATGCCAGCCAAAATTGTTCCGTGCGTCTGGGAATGCCCACGATACATGCTATTTGGTTATGGGGCTGAGTCAGTTACGTTGGGTGGATTTTAGCCTCACTCTGAGTGATTAGTGGGGTCATGGACAACATGTATTGAGTTCAAATCTCTCATTTATAAGGTGGGGGTATGAATTATAAAATGATGCTGTTAATTTTGGTTGAACCCTACGTATTACCATGCACTTTTTTCCCCTCCAACATATCATGGAGCCTTAAAACAGTGTCACCAGCATGCCCTTTATGTATTGAACCTTTTGGCAGTGCCTTTTATTGTTGAGCTGGCATGGTTATAGCTGATTGGCCCAAATGGACGGAGAACAAGATGTCTCAGGAGGATAATAAATCCTGCAGTTCTCTGCATCTGTGTTTGTGGCTGGGTAAAAATCTCATAAATTGCAACCATGTGGCATGTGTGTTTTATGTGTCTATGTGTTTCGTGTTTGATTGCAGTCGATTGGAAAATTGATAAAAGTGCGATGCATTGTTATCAACACGTCTCCTATGTGTGACCGAAAACCACACGGCTCGTTTGTCGGGCTCCCCAGTGTGCCCTGGGTTCAGAGCAAATTAACCTCCACGGAAGAAATACCGAAGCTCTGCTGGAACTGAAGCTAACTTTCTCTTATCAGTGGTGCGGGCAGGGAGAAGGTTGATCATGAGAGGACAAGGGCAAGTTGAGAAAGTGTTCAACATCTCAGCCAGTTAATTATTGCAGCTTCCCAGCATGTATGAAAGGAGAAGCGAGAATAACTGCAATAGAGATTCTTTTCCTTCATTGTTGCATCCACCTGCTATTTACTGTGAACATTCCAGGGAGAAGAGCTGCCAAGCAGAGGCTAGCTTTAAAAACCCAGCGTCTCAAGCATGCTATGCCTGCCTTTCTGGTGTTGAGGGATGAGGGTGGGGCAGGGCTGTCACCAAATTTTTAGATCAGTTTTTAAGCTTTAAGGACAAATTTTATAAATATGAGCTGCTGCCGATCCTTTTAAAAAAATCCGTTTCTACTCTAAAAATAGTTTGCTGGGGAAAAGTTTGTGAGTTGTTTATTAAAGAGAGACTCAGAAATTTAGCTGTGTTTCCTAATAAATAAGTAAATTTAAAAGTATATATACATATACATATATATGTATATCAGTCACCATGTAGCTCCTGTCTGAAAGCAGATGTGGCTTCTTGGGAAAGAAACAAGATTTCTGAGATGTTAATGCCAATGTAAGAATGTGGAAGAAAGTTCAGAATTTTCCCTTTTGGCCTCCCTTTTCAGACCCTCCAAATCCTACTCATTTCTTATCACCAAATTGGTATGTTATCCCTTTTGGGAAGGCATTTCATTCTCCCCAGGCAGAATGAATGGCCCCACCCTCTATTCTTACCGGTACCCTTACTCTCCTGTAGCACTTTGTATTGTTTTATAATAACCTCCAACATTTACCGGGCACTGTTCTAAGCTCAGTTCATGTATTATTTTATTCAGTTGTCATAACAACCCTTGAGTTATATACTGCCATTATTCTCATTTAAAAGATGAGATAGGCTGAATAATGGCTCCCCGAAGACATTTACATTCTAATCCCCAGAACCTGTGAATATGTTACCTTATGTGGCAAAAGGGACTTTGCAACAATGATCAAGTGAAGGCTCTTTAGATAGGGAGATTAAAATCACCAGGGTTCTTAATAGAGGGAGGCATAAAGGCACCAAAAATAAAAATAGATAAATTAGACTATATAAAAATTGAAAACATCTGTGCATCAAAGAACACAATCAACGGAGTGAAAATAAAATGAAATGGGAGAAAATATTTGCAAATCATATGTGTGGTAAGGGGTTAATATCCAGAATAATAAAGAACTCTTTTTTTTTTTTTTTTTTTTTTGTGGTACGCGGGCCTCTCACTGTTGTGGCCTCTCCCGTTGCGGAGCACAGGCTCCGGAAGCGCAGGCTCGGCGACCATGGCTCACGGGCCTAGCCGCTCTGCGGCATGTGGGATGTGGGATCTTCCCGGACCGGGGCACGAACCCGCGTCCCCTGCATCGACAGGCGGATTCTCAACCACTGCGCCACCAGGGAAGCCCTAAAGAACTCTTATAACTCAGCAACCGCAACCCCCTCCCTCCCAAATAGGCTGATTAAAAATAGACAAAGGACCTAAATGGACATTTTTCCGAAGAGGATTTGCAGTTGGTCAATAAGCATATGAAAAGATGCTTGACACCACTAATCATTAGGGAAATGCATATCAAAACCACAGTGAAATCACCTCACACCCATTAGAATGACTGTTATGCAAAAAAGTAACAAGAACCAGTGAGGATGTGGAAAAATTGGAACCCTTGTGTACTGTCGGTGGGAATGTAAAATGCTGCAGTAAATATGGAAAATAGTATGGCAGTTCCTCAAAAAAATAAAAATAGAATTACTGTATGATCCAGCAATTCTACTTCTGGGTGTACATCCAAAATTATCGAAAGCAGAGTCTCAAAAACATATTGTATACCCGTGTTCATAGTAACATTATTCACAGTAGCCAAAAGGTGAAAGCAACTCAAATGTCCATCAGTGGATACATGAATAAACAAAATGTGGTATATCCATACAATAGAATACTATTCAGAAGAAGACACATGCTACAGTGTGGTTGAACCCTGAGGACATTATGCTAAGTGAAGTAAACCAGTCACAAAAAGATAAATACTGTCTGATTTCATTTATATGAGGTATCTAAAGTAGTCAAACTGCTAAAGACAGAAAGTAGAACAGTGGTTATCAGGAGCTGGGGGGAGGAAGGAGTGGGGAGTTGTTGTTTAGTGGGTACAGAGTTTCAGTTTTGCAAGATGAAAAAGTTCTGGAGACTGGTTGCACACCATGTGAACGTACTTAACACTACTGAACTGTACACTTAGAAATGATTAAGGTGGTAAATTTTGTTACGTGTAATTGACCACAACTAAAATTTAAAAAAAAAACAGAGGGAAGTGGGAGGATCAGTGTCTGTGACGATGGAAGCAGAGATCAGAAAGAAAGAGCTTTGACAATTCTACACTGCTGGCCTTGAAGGTGGAGGAAGGGGCTATAAGCCAAGGAATGCAGGCAACCCCTAGAAGCTGGGAAAGGCACGGAAACCATCTCCCCTAGAGCTTCCAGAAGGAACTCGGCCCTGCCAGCACTTCGATTTTAGCCCAGTGAGACAGTTTCTGGACTTTTGACCTCCAGAACTTTAAGAGAATAAATCCACTTTGTTGGTAAGAAACTAGGATAAGGACTATTCAGTTCAGGGAGGTTAGTACCTCGTCTGAGGTCACCCGGTGATTAAGAGCTGGTGTGCATGCCCACTCCAGTTGGGTTTCCAGCCTTGCTAGGTGGTGAGGCCCTGGAGATCAGGGGCCATCTTGAACCCCACTGCATGATGAAGGGCCTGGCACATAGTTGGGACTTAATAACCTTGGCAAAAGGATTTAAAAGTGATGTTGCATGCCCTTTCTTCTCTTCTTCTGTTACTGTGTCCTGAATGCCATAGAGTTAAATCTAGGAGATCACAGGAAAAGAAAGTCAAATGGATGGTAAGCATATGAAGAGCTGATCAACCTTATTTTTACTAATTAAAGAAATGTAAATTAAATATCATTTTCTCTTAACACACTGGCAAACATTAAGAAGTTTAAAGATACCCAATATGGAGAAACCAGCACTCTTTCATGCTATTGGTGGGAGTGTAATTGAGACAAACTGTTTGGAGGCCAGTTTTAATTTATCTGTTAAAAGTAAGGATGCACCAAATGTTTGACCCAGGGCTTTCACTTTTTGGAAATTTGTCCCTAATTACACTTGCATATGTGTGCAAAGTTACAGACACAGTGATGCTTGACGTAGTATTGTTTGTAATTGCTGAAGACTAGAGACAACTGCCTGGTTTTATGTGGGTTATATTCTGGAGGAAAGAGGACTGTCTTCAGCTCCAGGTTCAAATAAGTTATCCATTTAACCAGCCAAAGATACAGAAACTTAGCAGAAGGGGGATGGCCTCAGGGCAGGAGCAGATGAGGTATATATTGACGTGAGGCGTGTATTTTATGCTCCAGTCTCTACCCCCTGAGTCCCCATGGCATACGTGGCAGTGGAGATTCTGCCAGACCTCAGAAACAGCCAAAGTTTGATGTGCCACAAGTCTTTTTCTCCTTCAGTGTGCCAGAGAGCCAGCGGTGACAGTGGGTGTACTTCCGTTTATGATATGGTGACAAACACGTGGCTCCCCATGCGTCCATCTGGGGGAGTGGAAGGCAGAGGCAGTGTCCGCATGTCCCCAAGGAGGTGTCTGCCCTCTGATTTCCCACCCTCCCATTTCCCCAGGTTCCCCTTGCTCCCAGCTCTGATATAGCACCCTTTAATCTGGGTGTTTCTGATTGGTCAGACTTCCATGTTCTGTAATCTCCTTTCCCTCACAGCCAGGTCGTCCGCTCTGATACTGGTATACTCTAGAGTTGGATTCTGTGCTGCTTCAACAAAGGAAACACTGCGTATTGTATGAGTCCATTTGTGTTAAAAACAAGTAGGGACGCACCTGGGGACACACACACACGCACACGCACACACACACACACATACCCCCCCACACATACACATACACACACACCAGTGTGCTTAGCAACATAGATAATTTGCATTCTGCTATAATTTTCTTATCTCATAGAAGACTGTCCGCTCTGATACTGGTATACTCTAGAGTTGGATTCTGTGCTGCTTCAACAAAGGAAACACTGCGTATTGTATGAGTCCATTTGTGTTAAAAACAAGTAGGGACGCACCTGGGGACACACACACACGCACACGCACACACACACACACACACACACACACACACACACACACACACACTCTCTACTCATTAATGGTTCCTAGGGGAGGAGGAATGAGATTTTTCGAGGGAATGGGTATACCTTTACCTTTTGCTTTATACCCTCTTTTACTGTTTGATTTATTTTGGGGGGACAAGCATGTATGCCTCTAAAATTGTTAACTTTTTAATCAAAGTTATATGGTATATATAATGTGTATGTATAATATTTGTGTATAATATATACGTGTGTGTGTGTATGTATGTGTGTGTATATGCTTTAAAACTCCTATTTGAGTAAACAGCAGCTCCTTGTCCCTTCTCATGTCCTTGTCTTACTTTTAACAGACAATCACTTTTCAGTTCGAGCTGTTGTTTCTAGTATTTGCTGCTCTACTTCTAAATAATCGGCAAGTGCTGCTATCTCTTGCTTTGTCACTTATAGGACATTATCTGTTACCCGTGATGGTAGTTGAAGAATTTAGCTCTTTCACCACCACCCCCATATGCCATCCTCCCTGTATGTGCTCATATCTTAGGATTTGGTTTAATCTCTATTTAATGTGTTCATTACTATAGCGATGTTGACATTGATTGAAGCATGAATATACTATAATTAATTTCCTTATATAACTTCATTTTCCCTAGAGATAATAATTTTGTTTGTTTGTTGAGTTGTCCTAGGATATCCAAATCTTCTCGGACCTTGAACGAAACAGTTCTATGAAATGCCCCTTAGTCCCTCTCTCCCTCTGTCTCCTCTCCCCCTCACCGCCTCACTCCACCCCTCTGTTCCTCTCTCCTCCCCTCCCCTGCCTGGAAAAGCACCAGTGGCTTGCAGCCGAACTGCTCACTCTTGAAGCTGCTGCCTCGTGGTCAGCCAGGAAATCCCCGTCACCTCTCCCTCATTACTGCCTACCCTGGGTCCTGATCCTTCTCTCTCTCATTTTACTCGCTTGATTTTGTAGAACACACTTTCCTAATAGCTTTCTGAGAGAGAGCGCATGGAAGTACGTTAAAAAAAATTTTTTTTTTAATTTTATTTATTTTTGGCCGTGTTGGGTCTTTGTTGCTGTGCGTGGGCTTTCTCTAGTTGCGGCGAGCGGGGGCTACTCTTCGTTGCAGTGCATGGGCTTCTCATTGTGGTGGCTTCTCTTGTTGCAGAGCACGGGGTTAGGCACGTGGGCTTCTGTAGTTGTGGCACGTGGGCTCAGGAGTTGCAGCGTGCGGGCTCTAGGGCACAGGCTCAGTAGTTGTGGTGCGCGGGCTCAGTAGCTGTGGCGCATGGGCTTAGTTGCTCCGCGGCATGTGGGATCTTCCTGGACCAGGAATCGAACTGCTGTCCCCTGCAATGGCAGGCAGATTCTTAACCATTGCGTCACCAGGGAAGTCCTGGAAATACATTTTTGAGACTTCTGCCAGACCAGCCGCACTTAGGAGTTGTTATACTAGGAAGTTTTTCCCTTTTTAATACTCATTACCCCTCAGTACCTGGCCCTGTACAGGTTGGTGGGTGGGGTTCCCTCTCCTGCTGATAATCAGAGCCTGACAACCTTGGGACCCAGAGGCTGTGCCTTTATCCACAAGATCTCATTTGATCTTCAGAGTATTTTAATCTCCCATTTGACAGCTAACAAAAGTGAGGCACCAAAGGTTACGCCCTCAGCAGTGTCAGAGCCAGAACTTGAGCTGAAGTGTCAGCTTCCTGAGCCAGTGCCGCTACCTTTCCAAGCCCAGCTGCTCCTTAATGGAAAGAGAAATATCAGTAGTGGGGCCTGAGTGCCAAATGCGTGGTCATGGCTGTACAGTGAGTCTAATTATGAGTGCCCGCCTGTTTCTCGTTGCTGATGACTTCGGCCCTAGTTAGCCATTCTTTGCTAGTAGTATCTTCCAGTCTTACTGTGTGTGTGCCACGTGCACATGCGCAAGTGCATGTGCGTGCGTGCGTGTGTGTGGGGGGGTGGGTGAGAGAGAGAGAGAGAGACTGATTTATAGTTATGCTTCTAACTCCTTGTGATAATTAAAATGCTCCACCTATCATTCCTGTAAGCTTGGTATGATTATTTTTATTGCTACAGTATCTGTTTCCAAGAAATGCAAGAATTTCACCCCCCTCTTCCCACTCCTTTTGTAATATGAAATGCCTCATTACTTAGCAGTTTTCTGCTGATTGTACAGTTTAGCATTTGATCTTTTTGTTAACCACAGTCAGGTGACCACACACAGGGTAATTAGATTAACCTGCCCCTCCTCCTCTTTACTGAAACAACATAAAATCTGGTATTCTGTTGGCACATGCTTTCCTTAGATTAATGATCTTGGAGTTGCTGCGTGGAAATTTGCATAGCTCCCTACAGCTCTGAGAAATGAGAATGCCCAGCTGTCTAAAAGCTTTAATCGGGAAGTGAGCAAGAAATGACACTGTTTTGTCACAGGCTTGGAATAATGTATTCTTGACAATCGAGTGATCCTGGATGGAAATGTGTGTAAACAGTCTTTCAACAACCAGTAAACAGGTGCTTTTTTGTTGGTAAAAATTCAAGGATTTCTTTACTTGGGAGTGGCTTTCAAATTGTTGGCTCTCACACTAGTCCCTTCTGGAAGTTTACTCTATGGTCATTTTCCTTGTCTCTCCTCTTTTAAATGGCAGTTTATGGAAGTTGACCTTTTGGAGCAAGGGAAGCGCAGCATTAGGAATGTACACGGTTTGTGGGCGGAGCGTGCTGTAATGTCAGGCTTGGCTACAGGACTGCCCAGTAATCAGTCCTCACCCAGCACTCCCCCTTTTAAAAACTGAATAAATTTGATGTGTAACATTGTGCAAGTTTAAGGTGTACAACGTGTTACTTTGATACATTTGTATATTGTAATATGGTGGCCAGTGTAGCGATATTTATCACATTACATAATTATAGTACAGTATTATTGTCTGTATTCATTATACTATGGATTAGGTCTCTATGGCTTATTTACTTCTCATTACAAATTTGTAGCCTTAAACACTGTCACTCTTATCACCACCCCCATCCCCTGGAAAGCATCATTTTACTCTTTGTTTTTTATAGGTTTAACTTTTTTATTTTTATTTTTTTAATTTATTTTTTATTGAAGTATAATTTACAATATACTGTTAATTTCTGCTGTATAGCAAAATGACTCAGTTATACACATATGTACATTCTTTATATGTTGTTTTCCGTTATGGTTTATCCCAGGAGAGTGAATATAGTTCCCTGTGCTTTACAGTAGGACCTTGTTGAATTTTTAGGTTCCACATATAAGTGATATCATACAGTATTTGTCTTTGTCTGACTTATCTCGCTTAGCAGCACGTGCTCAAGGTCCATCCATCTTGTTGCAAATGGCAGGATATCTTCCTTTCTCGTGGCTGAATAATATTCCATTGTGTATATGCACCGCATAGCTTTTATCCATTCATCTGCTAATGGGCATTTCGGTTGTTTCTGTAATCTTGGCTATTGTGAATAATGCTGTGATAAACGTGGGAGTGGATATATCTCTTGAAATCCTGTTTTCATTTCCTTTGGGCATATGCCCAGAAGTAGAATTGCTGAATCATATGGTAGATCTATTTTTAATTTTTTGAGGAACCTCCATATTGTTTTCCATAGTGGTTGGACCAACTTGAGAGTTCCCTTTTTACCACATCCTCGCCAGCACCTGTTGTCCCTTGTCTTCTTGATGATAGCCACTTTGACAGGTGTGAGGTGATATCTCATTGTGGTTTTGATTTGCATTTCCCCTATGTTAAGCATCTTTTCATGTGTCTATTGGCCATTTTGTTGTGCTCTTTGGAGATATGTCTATTTAGTTCTTCTGCCCATTTTAAAATCAGATTCTTTTTTTGAGTTAACTGAGTTCTTTATATGTTTTGGAGATTAACCCCTTATCTGATAAATGGTTTGCAGAATTTTTCTCCCATTATGTAGATTGTCTTTTGATTTTGTTAATTGTTCCTTTTGCGTTGCAGAAACTTTTGAGTGGTAGTCCCATTTTTTTTCTTTAGTTGTTTGTACCCACATTATTGCCAAGACCAGTACTGATGATTTTCTTCCCTACATTTTCTTCTAGGAGTTTTATGGTATCAGGTCTTATGTTTAAGACTTACTTCACTAATATGACAATCTCTATGTCCATCCATGTTGCTGCAAATGGCATTATTTCATTCTTTTTTATGAGTGAGTAATATTCCAGTGTGTGTGTGTGTGTGTGTGTGTGTGTGTGTGTGTACACACACACACACACACACACACTGGAATATTGTAGATATGGTAGAGAAGATATGGTGTATATCTTACACCATATATACCATATCTTCTTTATCCATTCATCTGTTGGTGGACATTTAGGTTGCTTCTACGTCTTGGCTATTGTAAACATTGCTGCTATGAACATTGGGGTGCATGTATCTTTTTGAATTAGAGTTTTCTTTGGATATATGCCCAGGAATGGGATTGCAGGATCATATGGTAACTCTATTTTTAGTTTTTTAAGGAACCTCTATACTGTTCTCCATAGTGGCTGCACCAATTTACATTACCACCAATAGCATAGGAGGATTCCTTTTTCTCCACACCCTCTCCAGGCATTTGTTATTTGTGGACTTTTTACTGATGACCATTCTGACTGGTGTGAGGTGATACCTCAGTGTAGTTTTGATCTGCATTTCTCAAATAATTAGCGATATTGAGAATCTTTTTAAAAATTAATTAATTAATTAACTTTTGCCTGCGTTGGGTCTTTGTTGCTGCCTGTGGGCTTTCTCTAGTTGTGGCGAGCTGGGGCTACTCTTCCTTGTGGTGTGCAGCCTTCTCATTGCGGTGGCTCCTCTTGTTGCAGAGCACGGGCTCTAGGCATACGGGCTTCAGTAGTTGTGGTTCACGGGCTCTAGAGTGCAGGCTCAGTAGTTGTGGCACATGGGCTTAGTTGCTCCGCGGCACGTGGGATCTTCCTGGACCAGGGCTCGAACCCATGTCCCCTGCATTGGCAGGTGGATTCTTAACCACTGTGCCACCAGGGTATTGAGAATCTTTTCATGTGCCTGTTGATTATCTGTATGCCTTCTTTGGAGAAATGTCTGTTTAGGTCTTCTGCCCATTTTTAGATTGGGTTGTTTACTTTTTTGATATTAAGGTGTATGATCTGTTTGTATATGTTGGAAATTAATCCCTTGTCGGTAACATTATTTGCAGATATTTTCTCCCAGTCCATAGGTTGTCTTTTCGTTTTGTTTATAGTTTCCTTTGCAGTGCAAAAGCTTTTAAGTTTAATTCAGTCCCGTTTGTTTATTTTTGTTTTTATTTCCATTACTCTAGGAAACTTTACTGAATTCATTGATGAGCTCTAGTAGTTTTCTGCTAGTGTCTTTAGGATTTTCTATGTACAGCATCATGTTATCTGCAAACAGTGACAGTTTTACATCTTTTCCTATTTGGATTCCTTTTATTTCTTTTTCTTCTCTGATTGCTGTGGCTAGGACTTCCAAAACCATGTTGAATAAAAGTGGTGAGAGTGGGCATCTTGTTCCTGATCTTAGAGGAAATGCTTTCAGCTTTTCACCCTTGAGTATGATGTCAGCTGTAGGATTGTCATTTATGGCCTTTATTATGTTGAGGTATGTTCCCTCTATGCCCACTTTCTGAAGAGTTTTTAATCATAAACGGACGTTGAATTTTATCAAGAGCTTTTTCTGCATCTATTGAGATGATATGGTTTTTGCTCTTCAGTTTGTTAATGTGGTGTATCACATAGATTGATTTGTGGATACTGAAAAATTCTTGCATCCCTGGGATAAATCCCACTTGATCATGGTGTATGATCCTTTACGTGTATTGTTGGAGTCAGTTTGCTAGTACTTTGTTGAGGATTTTTGCATCTGTGTTCATCAGTGATATTGGCCTGTAATTTTCTTTTTGTGCGTGTGTGATATCTTTGTCTGGTTTTGGTATCACTGTGATGGTGGCTTCATAGAATGAGTTCAGAAGTGTTCCTTCCTCTGCAATTTTTTGCAATAGTTTAGGAAGGATAGGTTTTAACTCTCCTCTAAATGTTTGGTAGAATTCACCTGTGAAGCCATCTGGTCCTGGACTTTTGCTTGTTGGGAGTTTTTAAATTACTGATTCAACTTCAGTACTGGTAAGTGGTCTGTTCATATTTTCTATTTCTTCCTGGTTCAGTCTTGGGAGATCATACCTTTCTAAGAATTTGACCATTTCTTCTAGGTTATCCGTTTTATTGGCATATAGTTGCCCGTAGTAGTCTCTTATGATCCTTTGAATTTCTGTGACGTTGGTTGTAACTTCGTTTTCATTTCTTATTTTATTGATTTGTGCCTTTCCCTTTTTTTTCTTGATGAGTCTGGCTAAAGGTTTATCAATTTTGTTTATCTTTTCAGAGAACCAGATTTTAGTTTCATTGATCTTTTCTGTTGTTTTTAAACTCTCTCTTTCCTTTATTTCTGTTCTGATCTTTATGATTTCTTTCCTTCTGCTAACTTTGGGTTTTGTTTGTTCTTCTTTTCTCTAGTTGCTTTAGGTATAAGGTTAGGTTGTTTATTGGAGATTTTTGTTGTTTATGAGGTAAGCTTGTTTTGCTATAAACTTCCCTCTTAGAACTGCTTTTGCTGTGTCCCATAGAGTTTGGATCATTGGGTTTTCATTTTCATTTGTCTCTACGTATTTTTTGAATCCCTCTTTGATTTCTTCAGTGATCCATTGGTTGTTTAGTAGCATATTGTTTAGCCTCCACATGTTTGTGTTTTTTGCAGTTTTTTTCTTGTAGTTGATTTCTAGCCTCATAGCATTGTGGTCTGAAAAGATGCTTTTTTGCTGATAAAAGCATGCTCTTTTTGCTGATATGATTTCAGTTTTCTTAAATTTACCAAGGCTTGCTTTGTGGCCCAGCATGTGATCTATCCTGGAGAATGTTTCATGTGCACTTCAAAATAATGTGTATTCTGCTGCTTTAGGATGGAATGAATACTCTATAAATATGAATTAAGTCCATATGGTCTAATGTGTCATTTAAGGCCTGTGTTTCCTCGTTGATTTTCTCTCTGGACCATTATCTACCATACTTCTTTGTCTCTTGTATCAGTCTTTATTTTAAAGTCTGTTTTGTCTTATATAAGTATTGCTACTCCAGCTTTCTTTTGACTTCTATTTGCATGCGATATCTTTTTCCATCTCCTCACTTCAGTCTGTATATGTCTGTAGATCTGAAGTGAGTCTCTTGTAGGCAGCAAATATATGGGTCTTGTTTTTGTATCCATTCAGCCAGTCTGTGTCTTTTGGTTGGAGCAATTAGGCCATTTACTTTTAAGGTAATTATCGATATGTATGTTCCTATTGCCATTTTGTTAATTGTTTTGGATTTGTTTTTGTAGGTCTTTTCGCCCCTCTTTTTCTTTGTTCTCTTCTCTTGTGATTTGATGACTACCTTTACTGTTATATTTGGATTCCTCTTTCTTTTTTGTGTGCACATCTATTATAGATTTTTGTTTTGCAGTTACCATGAGGTTTTTGTATAGGAGTCTGTATTTTTATGCACTTGTTTTAAGTTGTTGATCTCTTAATTTCTGAGACCTTTTAGATACCCTGCATTTGTACTCTCCTCCCCTCACGATTACTATTTTTGATTTTATATTTTACATATAATTGTTCTGTGTATCCCTTAACTGCTTATTGTGGATACACATGATTTTACTACTTTTGTCTTTTAACCTCCCTACTAGCTTTGTGTGTGGATAATATCCTACCTTTATTGTTTGTTTGCCTTTACCAGTGAACTTTTCCATTTTGTAATTTTCTTGTTTCTAGTTGTGGCCTTTTCTTTTCTGCCTAGAGAAGTTCCTTTAGCATTTGTTGTAAAGCTGGTTTGGTGGTGCTGGATTCTTTTAGCTTTTGCTTGTCTGTAAAGCTTTTGATTTCTCCATCAAATCTGAATGAGAGCCTTGCTGGGTAGAGTATTCTTGGTTGTAGGTTTTTCTCTTTCATCACTTTAAGTATATTGTGCCACTTCCTTCTGGTCTGCAGAATTTCTGCTGAAAAATCAGCTGATAGCCTTGTGGGAGTTCCCTTGTATGTTATTTGTTGCTTTTCCTTGTTGCTTTTAATATTCTCTCTTTATCTTTAATGTTTGCTATTTTGATTACAATGTGTCATGTTGTATTCCTTGGTGGGTTAATCCTGTATGGGACTCTGTACTTCCTGGCCTTGGGTGACTGCTTCCTTCTCCAGGTTATGGACGTTTGCAGCTATTATCTCTTCAAATGTTTTCTCAGTCCCTTTCTCTCTCTCTTATCCTTCTGGGACCCCTATAATGTGAATATTAGTGCGCTCGATATTGTCTCAGAGGTCTCTTAAACTGTCCTCATTCTTTTCATTCTTTTTTTCTATTTCCTGTTCACCAGCAGTGATTTCCACCACTCTTTCTTCTAGCTCACTGATCTGTTCTTCTGCCTCATTTAATCTACTATTGATTCCTTCTAGTGTATTTTTTTGTGTGTGTGTGGTATGCGGGCCTCCCTCCGTTGCGGCCTCTCCCGTTGCGGAGCACAGGCTCCGGACGCGCAGGCTCAGCGGCCATGGCCCACGGGCCCAGCCGCTCTGCGGCATGTGGGATCCTCCCAGACCGGGGCGCGAACCCGGTTCCCCTGCATCGGCAGGCGGACGCGCAACCACTGCGCCGCCAGGGAAGCCCCTTCTAGTGTATTTTTCATTTTAGTTTTTGTATTCTTTAATTCTGTTTGGTTTTTCTTTATATTTTGTAATTCTTTGTTTAAAACTTCTAATTTCTTGCTCTGTACATCCATTCTCCTCCCAAGTTCTTTGATCATCTTTACGATCATTACTCTGAAGTCTTTCTCAGGTAGATTGCCTTGTATTTTTCCAGTAGATTATTAGTCTTACAAGTGGCTGTGACTGTAAAAATTAACATTCAGCTAGATTGCATGTACTGTTTTCATTTATATCTGACACACAGTAGGTACTCAAATAATGGTTAAAAGAATGATAGAGCTAATGATAATGGCTAACGTTTATTGAGTGCCTGCTGGCCAAGATTTATTGAATGTCTGGGGATGAAAGATGAGTGAGACCTATTTCTTACCCCTGAGGCACTTACAAAGTAGCTGAGAGAGAGCCTTTTGGACTCATACAGTGGTCAGGAATCCAACAAAGGGCCACAGACACACAGGCTCTTAATCATCATCAAAGCTGTTAAAAAGATGACAGAAAAAAAAGATGGAAGAAATGGCTGTTGGACCTTGGATGTCCCTTCTTCTATTTTTCTTCAAGAGCGAGCTGTTTACCTAGCAAAACACCCAATAATTTATGTGTTTCAGATAGTACTGTTTCATGGAGTAGGTATGATGCTATCAGAAACATTTAAAATTTTTCCTGGAAGAGATTGATGGAGAAAGTGCCCACTCCTTGGGGAGCTCAATTTGACATTGTTTAATTAACCTTTTTGAGTATAATTAACCAATCCCAAACTGTTTAACTCTTGTAACTTGAACTCTGGGCACCAAAGCAGAATGTATTCTCCCCATGATAAAACTACAAGAAAGATTTAATATTGCCTCTTTATATGCATTTTATTTGTCTTTATCCATTATTGTCATGCCATTAATTATAATTATATTTCCATAATATTGAATTTTGTATGAAATAATTGAAAAAAACGATGATTGGGCCTGGCATGATTTCTCCCACATCTTAACTTTCCTGTGTCCCCTTCTTGATGAAATATATGGACTGAAGAGCTTTCTTTAAAGCTTTGTATCTGTTCATATATACTGCTCTCACTGTTATGTTGGGATCTTTCAAATTAGCAGTGGAAATGATATAACCAAATTATATTCGGGGGCAGTGTCAATTTATCCCTTGTTTGCAGAAAAAGTAGCAGTCAACAGTCTAATGATTGGGAAGTAGTAAACACATTTTAATTATTAATTTTTAAGTCAGTTAAAATTTTGTATAGCTAACACAGGCACATGGTAGCAATTAAAAGGGACAAAATATGTTTTCCCTGTCTCTCAGCCACCCTGTTTCCCCCTCTGAAGGCAGCCTCAGTTATCATTTTGTTGTTCTGTATTACACAATGAGGCATGCATACAAACTCACACAAATGCTTGCATACATTATTAGGCTTTTTACCTAGTAACATGTCTCAGTGTATATTCTTATTGGCACTTATGGACCAGCCTCATTCTTGGAGAGACTTGCATGGTGTGGATTCATGGAACCAGTTCTCTACTGACACACGTTTACATTCTTTCAGTCTTTTGTTAAGTTAAGCAATGCTGTAACCATTAATCTTGTACATATGCCAATTTGCACGTGTGCAAGTGTATTTGCAGTTTAAATTCCTAGAAGTGGAAATATTGAGTCAAAAGGTGTAGGCATTTAAAATTTTGATAGATAATTGCCACATTGCTTCCCACAGAGGTTGTACCAATTTATACATCAGTTTATACTCTCAGTGGAAAGTATGAGTGGGTATCTTTCTCTACATCATTGCCAACATTATATTACCAATTTTTTTTATTGTTGCCGATATGACAGATAAAAACTATATCTTGGGGCTTCCCTGGTGGCGCAGTGGTTGAGAGTCCGCCTGCCGATGCAGGTGACACAGGTTCGTGCCCCGGGCCAGGAGGATCCCACATGCCACGGAGTGGCTGGGCCCGTGAGCCATGGCCCCTGAGCCTGCGCGCCCGGAGCCTGCGCTCCACAACGGGAGAGGCCACAACAGTGAGAGGCCCGCATACCGAAAAAAAGAAACGCAAACAACAACAACAACAAAAAAACTATATCTTGCATCAGTAGGGCTAAGAAATCCACTGGGTATCAGAGAGGTCCATTGAGAAACTTTATGATATTTAATATCAAGAAAAAAAGGTATCTCGCAATTAAGAAGTTATTTACATCCCTCTCTATATAGACTGCCAGCTTCTGGAGAGTTTTGTGCTTGCTGTTCTCTGTATCTCTCATACTTATTCTCTGTGTGAGTACCAGTTGTATGCCGGGCACTGTGCTACATTCTGTGTAAACATTCTAACACAGAAGGTGTAAATGCTACAATTTTCATTTAAGAAAATAGCCAAAAGGATTCAGTCATTCTGTGTAGTGAGTACTGCACAGATATGGTCAGATGAATCCCACTGTAATTTGCATTTCTCTTATGAGCGTGGTTAGGCATCTTTTCATGCGTTTGAGTCATTTTTTTCCTATGAATTGTCCTTTGCTATTTTTTGTTGGGTTATTGATCTCTTTGCTGATACTTTGTGGAAAGAGGTCTGTCTTTATAACGGGCAATATTCTCGCACTTTGACTTTTGTCTTTCTTGATAAACTTTTTTTTTCTATGTTGTATTTATAGTTTTCTGTAATTCATCAACCCTTTCTTTTGTGGCTTCTGGATTCTGTGTCAGTGTCAAAGTCTTTCCCACTCTGAGATTGTAAAATCTTTCTCTCATGTTTTCTTGTAGTGTTTTTAAGGTTTACTTTTTAAATGAGTAAATTTATTTTGAATATCTAATATTCATAGTCTAAAAAGAAATGGTATTGCTTGTTTAAAAAAATGAGGCACTGTGTGAATTTTCTTACTCTATCTTCTTCCTACCACTCTTAAGCCAGATCTGTATCCTCTTAGGTGAGAAGTTGATTGTGATCCAGTGAGCACCAGTTGTATCATTGTAGGGATGATACAGATTTCCATGTTGTCATAGCTTTGGGCTGAATTGAAAATACTCCCCCCTTGCCTGTAGATAGCTGTCTTGCCCATAACACTCTGCGAAATTGGCCATTCATTTGACAAATATTTATTAAGTGCTCACTAAAGCATGTACAAACAGTTGGTTAGTATTGATACCCTTTGATCCAATGGTAATAATCTAGCTGTTTAGCAGGGCATGGGCATATATAAAGGCATTGACTGTCATGCAGGTAATTGTGCCTTACATCAGGAAGCTATGTCATCTCTGCAGAACATGAAAGTAGCCGGTCTTATATTTGTCCGGAATCTAGCACTGGCTGAGCTCTTTGCAGCAGCATTCATTCCCATCCTGCAGGTCAAGAGCCTCTTGCCTGAGCTTGTGCTATTGGTGATTCTTGGGAGATAATACTACAAATATATGATAGTGTAGATAATGCAGTTGAAGATGTACATAGAGACATAACAATAGGTATCCTGTTACTTTAAAAAAATTAGTTTTTGAGCTGAAAATATCTTAGGTGTCTTTATGATATGTCAGAGCACTTTTCTAAGTGGCAATGAAATTTGGAAATGTAAGAAAGCCATTGTGATATGAGACATCAATGTGGTTTCGCTATGTACTTTTCAGGGGAAGTTATGAAATATTTCAAGCGTTGGAAAAAGACAGAAACTGAATAACAAATACCAGTGTGCTCACCACTCTGCTTTATCATATCCTCATATTTTGCCATATTTACTTCAGATATTTTATATACATTTTCTTTACAATTGTTTCTAATGAACTTGGTGCATTTTGTGGTTCAGCGGCATGGGTATTTCAAAAAAATATTGTGATAATGAGATGTATTTTTTTAAAGAAATGGAGACTTACAGATAGAGCTGAAGCTCCCTCGGTGTCTACTATTACTTTCTGGATACTTGCCGTGTCTTCCCAGGTGTTTTGAGACTGACTAGCCTATTGTGAAGGGAGACAAATGCTGGGAAAGCACAGTCTCTGCGAGCAGGGAATGTTCATGGGGTGGCTGCTTCTTAAACTTGCCCTTTGTGTGCAGAGCGGGCAGAAAGATATCTTGCATGTGTGTGGCGGGGGCAGGCGTGGCGCTGTGCTCTTCCAGGATTCTGTATCTATTCAAAACTCTCTTGATCAGTAGATTTGGGGTAAGGGTTTGTTTTTAGTGACTTCCTTTTATCTCCTGCCAATGGTAATTTTGCAGAAAGATTTTCCATGAACTAGTGTAGCGGGCACTAGTATTAGTGATCCCACACCCACATCTAGCTCTAAAGGAAACCTTACCCTTCAGAAAGAAACATACCATGCTTGAGGGCAGGCTGACAAACAATGCCTCTTTTCCCTGCCCTGCGTCAGCCCTGAGCTTTAGGGGACCCTGCCCAGCCTCACTCTAATGCCGAGGGAAGCCCGGGACCAGCATTTCTTGCTGGTCAGGGCAGCACCAAGCTCCCCTGGTATTAGTGGCACCAGCCTGCTCTGTGTGCCTGTATTCTTGGTGGCAGGAGAGAAGGAATTATTGTGAGATGTGAGGAAAGCAGCTGAGGTGGAGAGGAGGGGCGCCTTGGAGGGAGCCGAGCCACTCAGCTGATTGTGTCAATTAGATGAGATGCCCCTTGGTTCACCTACTTGGTAGGGTGCATCTGGCATGTTCTGACCATTTATCCCCTTAATATTGATCCCAGAAGGCTTTCCACTCCCTGAGATGAATATTAAAACACCCAAGCACTAGCTTTTCCGGTTTCTGACCTCCTAGGATGAAATATTAGCACATTTCAATTGAAAAGAATCTGTATTCTTCTGGTTTACACATTTATGTTGTTCTTTTTACATTGAAATAGCATACAGTGAAGTGCAGAGATCTTAGAAATACAGCTCAATGAATTTTTAGGTGTTTGTACACCTGTGCAAACCATCACCCAGACCAAACTGTAAAACATTTTCATCCTCCCAGCAGGTTGTCTTGTACCCCTCCCAGTCAGTACCTTCCCAAGGGTAACTGCTATTCTGAGATCGCTCACCATTGATTAGTTCTGCCTGTTGTTAAACTTCACATAAATGGAATTGTACAGTATGTGATCTCTTGGGTCTGGCTTCTTTCACTCAGCATTCTGACTGTGAACATAAATCTGTGTTATTAGGTGTAGATCTTTTTTTTTTTTTTTAGCACTTTCTATTTTAAGATGACATTTAAAAAGACAAAAAGTAATCAATTTGATTCTGACTGTGAACATAAATCTGTGTTATTAGGTGTAGATCTTTTTTTTTTTTTTGTAGCACTTACTATTTAATGATGACATTAATAATGACAATAAGTAATCAATTTGTATACTACTCTCCAATTCACTCTTTAATCCTGAAGACACCTCTGTGATAGTGTCAAAGCATTTAGCATTAGACTTCTTTTAGGGATGACAAAAGAGCTGCTTAGAGGCTTTCACCATTGCCCACAAGGTCACCCACCTGATAAATGATGATGCCAGGACTAGTTCTGGTTTTTTGACTCACAGCAGCGTTTTTTCCGTCCACTGTGATACCTCTGTCTTGACTTGTGTCAAGGTTGGTAGAGGACATAAAGGATGAGAGGAGGGAGAGGCCCCCCAACCAGACCTTCACTGATGTTTTACTGTGTAGTATTTTGGTTAATTGAAAGAAGTTAAGGTTCAACTGAGCCAACCCTCTAGCACCTGTATTGTATGTAATGGATGGGGAGAGGAAGAGGCAAAGAGGTAGCTGACTGGGCTTGGCTACCAGCCACATCCAGGCAATTCCGCTTATCAGAAAACAGACGATGCTAGCTTAGCTCCAGTTGTGTACAAATTATGGCTTTGCCCAGTGAGGCTGCTGTTTGCAGGCTGCTAAATGTGTCACAGAGAATTTTTGCTAGAGTGGCATTATTGGGGCTTCTTGGCCTCCAGATGTGGGTAAGCCATCTCAGACTCTGATCAGCATACTGCTTTGGGAAGCAGAAATGGTGTGAATTCCCCTCTCCTTTCACTCAGGGGGTCCTTGCGACAACAGCTTGAGTGTCACTGGAGCATCGATAGTTTATTGATGGCCTCAGTTTTACTGTACAAGCCGAGTTTCCATTGTTAAGGCATTAGATTTGAGATAAACTGGGTTTCCTTTACCTCCTAAAGAGGTTTGCTGATACCCCGACTATTCTGTTGTGTTTTAAAGCAAGTAGAATCATTGCTGATTTATATACGTGGGCAGGTATGAATTTCTGTAAGCCCCCGTGGCCCACAATTCTGGTCCAGGGTGTAGTCTCTAGCACTGAGATAGTAGGATCCCTGTTCTTAACAAATGGTTAAAAGTCTAGGCCTTGTGGTCAGAAAGCTGAGACTGAGGGTTGGGGGCAAGGAATGCTCATACCCAGGAAGTCTAGAGTCCCATGACCTGGATCAGAACCTCGGAGAGCTCCAGGTACAGGGATGCTGGCAGCTGTAGGCAGGCAGGAGTTACTGCACTGCCAAGTCCCACCCTCTTTTGCAGCAAAGAGCTTTTTTGTGTGGATGATAAGGGTCTTCAAGGATTTCAGCCTTTGTACTTGTGGGCTTATGGATAAAGCAATAAATTAGATTCTTTAGATGTGGAGGAAAGTGAAATTTTCCACTGGAGCCACCAGTGGGGTGATTTTGACTCTCCCTGCTATAGCCATGACACTGGTTCTTCCTGGGAGGTGAGGTGTAAGCAGGAGAGCTCTGCCTAGAAGGCCCGCAGCTGGGTCCCATGGCCTGCCCTGCCCCCTACTAGCCTTGTAGCCTTTTGATGGTCTTGCATCCTCTCTGACTGAGTTTCATGATTCTTGTCTGCAAAAATATATCAGTCTAGAAAAATCAGGGTTTCTTTCAGTAACAAAATGACAGTGTTATTGTGAGGAGCAAGCGAAAAAAGATCTGTTAAAGCACTTTAATTTATATAAGCCCTTGCCAGTGTAAGGTTGTGTCATTATCGGCATCGTCACCTATTTTTGGAGCCTACCAATAGGAGTCCATGACATCAGATGTCTGTGAACATCAGGGTGTTCAAAAAATGCACTCCTACCTTGCATTTGCATGGTAATTGGTACCCTGGGGTCAGCATGTATGTCAGATAGTTTGAGCCAGAAGTGAGTACACAGGGACATGTGGCTTGCTGTGCAATTTGAAAACTTTTTGAAGGCAAGAGCTTGCCCTGTGGTCTTTTGGAAGTAACTGGAGGGTTTCAGTAGGAAAGTGACAAGAGCAGACAATTGTTTTAGGAAAGTGTCCCTTGAGGCAGTGTGGAGGTTGAGAGGGCAGGGGAGGGACTGGAGGCAGGCAGGACTTGGGGGGAAGAGTGGTTAAGAGATGAGCTCTGAAGCTAGACAGGTTGCGTTCCAATTCTGACGCCTACTTGTTTGACCTCGGACAGGTTTCCTTAGCTCTCTGTGACTTGGCGTTTGCATCTGTGAATAGGGCTGTTATGCAGGTTAAAAGTTGCAATCCAGGTGCAGCTCTTAGAGGAAGCTTTGGCACATGGCAAGCTCTCAAATGTAAGCTGGTATTCATGTGTATTTTTTACTGTGGTAAAAATATATCTATAACATAAAATTTGCCATTTAAAAGTACAATTCAGTGGCATTAATTACATTCACAATGTTGTGCAACCGTCACCACTGTCTGTTTCCAAAACTTTTCATCACCCCAAATAGAAACTCCATGACCGTTAAACATTAACTCTCATCCCCCCATCCCCTTACTCCCTGGTAACCTCTAGTCAATTTCTGCCTCTATGATTTTGCCTATTCTAGGTGCCTCATATACGTGGAATAAGACAATATTTGTCCTTTTGTGTCTGGCTTATTTCACTTAGCATGATGTTTTCTAGGTTCATTCGTGTTGTAGCATTATCAAAATTTTATTCCTTTTTAAGGCTGAACAATATTCTATGGTATGTATATACCACATCTTGTTTATCTGTTCGTCTGTTGATGGACACTTGGGTTGTTTCTACTTTTTGGCTGTTGTGAATAATGCTGCAGTAAATGTTGGCATACAAGTATCTGCTTAGGTCCTACTTTCAACTCTTTGGGGTGTATACCTGGGAGTGGAATTGCTGGGTCATACAGTAATTCTGTGTTTAACTGTCTGAGGAACCATCATACTGTTTTCCACAGTGGCTGCGCCATTTTACATTCCCACCAGCAATGTACAAGCGTTCCAATTTCCCCACGTCCTCATCAACACTTGTTTTCCTTTACAAAAAAAGAAACCTAGCCATCTTAGTGGGAATGAAGGGGTATATCATTGTGGTTTTGATTTGCATTTCCCTAGTGAATAATGATTTGAGCATCTTGGCATGTGTTTATTGGCCATTTGTATATTTTCTTTGGAGAAATGTCTATTCAGGTTCCTTGCCTGGTATTCATGTTTTTAAGGCAGCTTGGGAGGAAGGAGAGAAACAGATTGAGGAAGTAGATAGAGCCCAACTGGGTGGCTGGTTAGATATGAAGGTTAACACTGAGTTTTCCAGCCTGGGTAAGTGGGTTGATGATGGGCTGATAGCAAGATAACTCCCGTCTCTCCCAGAGAAGGGGCCGGTTGGAGGGACGATGTTGGGTTTGGGTGGGACTGTGTTGAGCCTGGTGTACCTGGGTGTTGGGCAGATGGAGAGTCTGCAGGATGCGCTGCCATGCCTACATGTCTGATTGGTTTCTTTGGAAAAATGCAGGGCATATTTTAAGTTTTCTCCTCCCTGCTTGAATCTAACAAGCAACTTAAGAAATTAGGTCATCATGAGGCTTATGTATCTGGCAAATGGGAACAATCATTGAGGGGACAACAGAATCTGAAACTTATGAACCAACCTCTCTCCTGTTGCTGGTTTCTCAGCCTTTAAGCACCTGCATGGTGAGATCAGTCCTTCAAAGCTCACTGGTTGCTGCTCTGAAGCCTTGGGTGTGAACATTCTTGACAACCATAGCTTCTCAGGCCTTCTCCAGTGACCACCCCGGTCTGTCAAACATCTGCACCGCCTCACCCCTGCCTAACTGCATTGTGGTTAGTGCTAAGCAAGTGCTTACCATGTCACCTGCAACCCACTGAATTTCTCTGAATTACTCCTTGGCAAAATTGGATGTTGTATCACTGCGTTATGTTGTGTCTAGGTGGGAAATTTGTGTTTGCACAGTCATACCCGCCCTACAGTGGAGAGTGATGTTTGAGCAACTGCTCTACCCCCAAAGAAGCAACCATTGGGCAGTGAGGCCCCATGGTGCCTTGTTTACTTCTAGAGCCATAGCAGGCTGGCAGCCATCACTAAGAAAGCATCCTTTCATGCGGCTCAGGCTGGCAATGTTTGCAGATTGTCCCCTGATGCCATCTGCCTGTGAGGCTGCAGAAACCCCCAGCAACTGCTGTTCTAGCAGGTGCCGGGGCTGCTGAGGTGGGAGTGCGTGTACATACACACGCATGCACACCGCTTTGTGCTGGGTTGGCCTGGGGCGCCAGCTGAAACTCTCAACCCAGCAGAGCACCAACCGCAGTTGCTGGTTTCCGGTGAGGCCCTCATGAGGGAGAGAGGGCGAGGCTGGTGTGAACAGAGCCAGCAATCGGGGAATTGGATACGGTAACTAACGCTCGGGTGTGTAGGAAGCTGCCAGGCGGTGGCTATGTTTTGACAAGCTTTTGTTCTGTTTTTTCCACCTCTGCCCAGGCCAAATTGTGGCCTCCCACCAAATTTTCCATCTTCATGTTCATTCATAGAAGGACCCATGTCCAATTCTTGTCCCAGGCTCTTTCTAGAGAACACATCTCTCATCTTTGAGCCCTTCCTGCCACCCAGCCGTGCTTTGGCTCTAGCCCCTTAGCTTTCTCTTTTTCCCAAGTCAGTGTGATCATGGATGCAGACAAGCCCAGAACCCCCCCTGCCCAGATCTGCACTTTGTGAGTTACTATCATTTCCGGCTATTAATGCTTTTGAAAAAAAATTATGTAAATTATTTGAATATCAGTAATTTGAAATAATTGTATCAGGCATCAGGTTTTAAAAATCCAGATCTTAATGGAGCTTTGATAAGAGACCACCTAGTGTAAACTTTTTCTGTAAAGGGCCAGGTAGTTTTGGCTTGGATGTCTGTTCCAACTACTCAACTCTGCTGTTGTAGCATCAAAGCAGCCATAGGAAATACCTAAACGAAATGAAGGGGATTGTGTTATAATGAAACTTTATTTACAAAAACATGTGGTGGGCTTAGTTTGCCGACCCCTGGCTTAGAATGATAGTCTTTATTTTATTTTATTATCTTTTATATTTTTCCCTCTCAGGGATTAAAAAGCCAGAGGAACTTGGTAACTGTAAATGAACTTAAATCATCTTCTTTTGGGTTTAGCATAATTGGGAGCACAATGGCGATTTGGGAATATACTTCTTTAAACCCCTGTTGGGAAGAACAGAAACCAGAAGGCCTTTGAGGGGCGATTCTGCTTGGCCAAAGATTGTCATTGTTCAAAAAATAGAACAAGCTGTCATTTGGAGCTGTATGGTGGCCTTTTTGATCCCTTGGAATGGCCATAGTCACAGAAGGTTGCATTGTACGGGACATTATTACATTTTATAGGACCAGGTGCTTGTCTAATAAATGTAAGGAAAGCAAACTACAACATACAGGAAATGGTGTTTTTAAAACGTTTTGCTGACGGGGAGATCGGCTCAGTGCTTTGTGACCACCTAGAGGGGTGGGATAGGGAGGGTGGGAGGGAGATGCAAGAGGGAAGGGGATATGGGGATATATGTATAGGTATAGCTGATTCACTTTGTTATACAGCAGAAACTAACACACCATTGTAAAGCAATTATACTCCAATAAAGATGTTGAAATAAAATAAAATAGAATAAAATAAAATGTTATGCTGAGTTGAGGTCACTGTAGTTCATTTCCAGAAAGCTGAAGCTTAACATAGTCAGAGACATTCTAAAATGTTAAACTACAATCTTGTTTTCCTTTTCTCTGTCCTCACAGGAAATAAAGAAAGAGATGAAGAAAGACCCTGTCTCCAGCAAAGCTCCAGAAAAGCCCATGCACGAAGTGTCCAGTGGAAATGCGTTGCTGTCTTCTGAAACAATTCTGAGAACCAACAAGAGAGGTATGGCAAAGAAGAAAGAGCCCCTCCCCACACACAGACCCAAACTGGAAACTTCTGGGTGAACTGTATCAAATTTTGCATTGCTGGAAAATTGAATGGCGTTTGCCCTTTTGGTTTTGATTTTTGTATAAATTTTGGGTGCATACACACTCACACACACGGCAAGTAACGATACAATAACTATACTAAAGGGAACTATTAAAAAAATTTTTTTTGACAGTGGGAAAGTAGACTAAATTTGTAAACGATGATTTTTCTAGGACTTTAGCTTTCGCTTTCATATCTATTTTTTTGGCTGAAGGGTGACTTCAGAGAACACTGTGGTGCCAGCTGAGCCGGGCACGTCTGGCCATGCTCTCTTTTTAATGTAAGGGCAGGCTTTAGCAGGGTCTTTCTCTCTAACCGCTGGGCTCCGCCTTGTCTCTCTCGGTTTAGGAGGCAGTATTTACAGACATATAGCTCATCCATCCATCTGTCTAACCAGGAAACCTTTCACCATCTTGTTTCCCCCTTCTGAGGCCTCAAGGCAGATTTTTCAGGTATCAGCTTGTTGGAGTTTTGTTTTCTCCCCTATCTGCCCTTTGTGACATTGTTGTGTGAAATGGTAGGAGAGATTCTATAAGATGGCAGAGACAACCCGACTCAATTTTATACTAAAATGGAAACTGGATTGCCTCAGTTTCTCCCGAGCCCACCCTCCCCATGGACCAGGCCGGGTGCACACTAAGCACGCCCAAGGTAGATTAGCTTTCAGCTGCAGGCTTTTCAGGGGCTTATTACTTCCTTAAAGAGAAACATAGAGCTGTTCAAAAGCGGGAGCCGGAAATGTATTAGCAAAGAGTTCTATTAAAAAGAAAAAAAAAAGGCAAGTTTACATAACCACGGGGAAGAACAGCTAATCTTTCATCAAATTTAGACTGCATAAGAATTTGTCCAATAAACTGTCCATTGATCGTAGTGCTTGAGACTTCAGCTTTGTGTCTCTCTTCCTTCCTGCTTCTTCCTCTACCCCCTCCAGCTGCCCTGGGTAACATTTCCTTTTTTGAATTATTCCGATGAAATACTGGCTGGAGGCCCACGCTGTTTAGCAGCTATAGGATTTTCTTTCTTTTCTTGTTTTTTTTTTAAACCCCATCCTGCCAATGGAGGGGATTTCCCATTTTAAGAATTTTTAGGCCTACCTAGCTCTAAAACTACAGTCATCCCCCAGAGCACCTCCTGCATTCTTGCAGATAGGTTCCAGAACTCCTGAGGCCTGCCCTCATTGGACTTGAAGAGCTAGAGTTCCCTTGCTGATGTTCCTTGGGTCAGTGGGCCGAGGAATGGCATACACGTAGGCCAGCGGCAAGGCCTCTCTGGCCAGCCTTGTTTTTGTAAAGCAAATAAGAGAATTAAGGTAATTCACTAATTTAACAACATAAGGAATTAATTAAGTTAAGGAATTAAGGTGATTATCCAGATAAGTTCGATAAAATTACCTGAGAGCTTTAAATCAATGAAGGAATCGAACTTTTTAGATAATTGTCTCTTTACAACGAAAAATCTGACCTTTGAGGTCCCCTACAGAATTTTTCATTAACCAGAAAATGGCATTAAAGGGACTGGCTTACTGACTTAATGTGTTCTTTCTAAGCCTCCACCTTACGCCTACAGCCTGATTATGACCAGCTTTTTTACTCTTAGGTCATAATCTGCCAGTGGCTCTGAGACCGTAGCACATGGGGGGGTCCTGTAAATATGAAACACATAACAAACCATCTTCATTCTGTCCCAGGCTTCATACTGACCCCCGGGTCACCTGGGCCACACATGAGTTTCCAGTTGAAGGGAAGAATTGTGTACCAGGGCCAGTGCCGTCTTTGGCCCCGCCCCCACCCACCAGAGCTAACAATATCCTGCTGCTCCTTATAATAAACAGCAGGCTGGATTGATTGGCCTTGTCAGGCCACATAAACAGTTCATTGTGCTGAGCTCAAAAGCTACATTTTTTTCCCACCCCAAATCAATGAAAAACCACTTTTTCTCCCCCTTAAAACAAGGATCAGAGGCTAAATCTGTGGGACGATTCTAGTTACTTGTAAACACTTCTGTCCAACTAATTTTTCAAGTTTTATGAGTTATCATAAATGAGCGAAGCCTCCTCCTTCCCTTTGTTTCCATCAGGCTTTGTCCCTAGAAATCTCTTGGATGTTTTTGTCTGTTGCTGTTGTTATGCAGGCAAGTTGCTTTCAGAGTTTAATAACAGGCTAATTTGATTCACTAACATGGGATTTTCTTATAGTATATGAGTCCACCTTGTGATTCAGCCTTGGACCCTGTGTGAATTTGGTAGAATTAACACAGGTTCTTTTTCTTCATCTTTATCAAAGATGAGATGACTGTTCACTTTATATGGGCCATATCATTTGATGAAGGCTTAGCAATGGTTTAATAAAGAAAGATTGAAGTCTATTTCTATGAAAAGTCTGAAATTGAACCATTTCATTGTGTCCTGAACTTGAGATACACTGAGCTGAAGAAGTTTGCCCAACTGTGTCCAGCGATTTTTGCGTTGGGGACGTGCCTCACTTTGCAGCAGAGGTGAATGGGTTGTAGCAGCTCACAGTGTGGGATGAGCTCGCCCTCCCCAGGCACCTGCATAAGGTCAAAAGATATTCTACATTTGAAGGAAGCTATTCATAGCCTTGAGAAAAGGCCAGGACCATGGAAACATTAGTTTGGGGACCAATTAGTTTCAGTTTTCAGCTTTAACCTTTGCAAATCTCTACAGAGTTGATTTAAGGAGGTACTGGAATGACTCCACAGGCTTTTTATTTGAGAAAAAAGATGTGACTGAAATTGAGAGAGAGAGAGAGAGAGAGAGAGAGAGAGAGAGAGAGAGAGAGAGCAGATCATCCAGTTGGCTTGGCAGCCATCAGCTATATGTTCCAGACATTAGCACTGTTAAGGACAGTTATGTCTGCTCTCACCCTTGGCCACTTCTGTGGGCTTTACCCAAGTCAACAGTAAAGGAGCTTCCTGGTTAAGACAAGCTTTCCCCAAGGCTTAAGAGGTCATTTTTAAATTTAAACTTGCAGCATGGCTGTTGTGTATCCTAAAGTTATCCCAGACTCCAGAATGTTGACAAATTGCAGCCAGAAAATCTAAACTTTTTTCTTAGAGCCAGAAGTCATTCTCATGAACCAGAAAGAAAAAGGTTGTCTGTTTCCTTCTGAGAATCATTTATTCTTTTGTTTCTTCTATCATTGAACCCATATAAGAGAGTGATGGGCCCTTCTAAATTGGAACTTTGCTATATGGAAGAGTTTTTTTAAAGATATTCATGCCTCGAGTTTCAAACCAAAATTGAACAGAATAGGTACTTTAGCAGTTAACAGCAAATACAGTAAATATATCCTTAAAAATGAGCAAGGAGGATTTTGTTCATTTGAATGTGGACTCTTTTCTACTTGAAGTAAAATGGAATAAAAAAATCTTTTGGTTTCATCCTTATAAGGGTTTCCCAATCAACTTTATCCATGTGATAGGTTAAGTGTCCAGGCTGGAATCAATACCCTGCTGGCCTGTATGAGGATCAGCTTCTGTTTCAGGGCTGTAGTTTCCCAGTTTTTGCACTGTTTGCAGACCTCATGGGGAAGCTGCCTGTCTCTGAACTCCTCCTGCTGCCTATAATTTTGGACATTGTTTCTTACTCACTTTGGGGTGGGTACTAACAGACATTCAATTACACATGTTTACTGTGTGCCTACTATGGCCCTGGCCCTGTGCTTGGTGCTGGGGCACATAGAAAAACTAGAAAACATCAGCTGGTCCTGCCTCTAAGCAGTTCCAATCTATTGTATCACTTGGGAAATGTTGAGAAAGTGCTGCACATTCCTTGTATCTTTTTTCTGGCAAGGTGGGGATATGTCTCTTATTTACTTCTGTCATTCTGAATGTGAAGCCACTCCGCGTGTTTCTGGTTGGCTTTATATGTCCTTGTTTCTATTTCCAGTTTATCATGAATTCAGTGTTTGGTAAGTCTCTATTGTATTTTGCACATTTATTATTCTTTGCTACTATTATTATTGTTGTTGTTTTGTTATGATGCTCTCCTGATATACAATGTATTTTATAATCATCTTTTTAAGTCACTCTGCTACTCTGGCATCTGCCTTCTGAAAGATAATCTGCTTTTACCATCTTTATTTAAGGTTTGTTATGCATTTGCGTTTTACTGCCCCTTCCAGAGATTAGTGCTGAAAGATCTGATGGCTTAAAGGGTATTATTTGTAACAGGTATAGCACGGACGCTACGAGATAAGATTCAAGTTGAGATGGGGGAGAGTTGCTCTCTAAGTTGGTATGTGGATATGACTGTGATTGTGGAACATGACTCTTTGAGGCTCATTGCTCGTGTGTTTAGTCCTTCAGACGGGTTTAATTCAAAAGTTTTCCTTGACAGAGAGACCAACAGCTGCTCTGCCTCTGGTGACACATTGTTGCTTTAAAAGTTAGCGCAGAAATTCTCCATAATTCATTTTGTGTGTTGATGGGTGATACATACATGCCCCGCAACATAATATGGGCCTAGTGTTTGCGCACAGAAGGGCTCTCCATTTTGGTCTGCTGCCTGTAGCTGTCAGAAGAATTTTACCTACTGTTTTATCTTTCTTTCTCTCATAGTTTCAGCACTTGTCGTTCAATCCCTAAACACATCCGGCCATAGTGACCTCCCTCCCTTGACTGTACTGAAGGGGAAACGTTTGTTCGAGCTTTCACGTCTTTAGCATTTACTTAGCAACTTGGAATAATATATCCTTCAGGTATCCATTGGCCTGTTCATCAGAACGTGAGTGAGTGAGTGTGTGCGTGTGTACATAAATGTGCACGTGCTGCCATGGCGCTCTTGTGTTGGCTCAGAGACAGTGGCATGGGTCTTGATAGGCTGTGGGCTCTTTTTTTGAAATGAAACTGTAAACAAAGGATGGAAAAAGTATGTCTTTGATAAAGAAAATGTCAACCACTTTGGTTTTCTAGTGCTTTGTTTAAGGTAGATGTGAGATCTGGGGATTTGTTTCTAGAAACAAGACTTTTTTCCTTTCAAATTTCTTTTTGGAGAAGCAAATGTGAGTTACCTCCAGTTAACTAGGAATCGGAAAATGTGGTGTGTTGGGTCAGATTTTTCTTCAAGTTTCCAAATCATCTGTCATTTTTACCTAGATTGCTGGCTTTTATGGACAGATAGAAGAGTAAGAGTTAGGAGAAGGCATTACTATTGTGTGGAAGCTCTTGGCTATCACCTGAGCTATTCTTTCCCGTGGGAAGATAAAAATAAAGCCTGCCATCTGGCAGTGAACGTGGATGAATATCATATATAGTCATTCAATAATATATATGCCTGTGTGAATGTATCTGTATGTGCATTTATGGTTCTTTGGGGGTTGTTTTTTGCACCCATAGGCCTTCATTCTTGAAAGTTTGAGGGGAAAGGGGCCATAAAGAGGTCTTATACGGTAAATGATCCTTGGCTGCATTTCTGTTTTATTAGGAGCCTGTGTTAGGACCAGTAATTGATGTTAGAGTATGTTGCCCTTGTCTATTTTCTTATCTGAGTAGTACTGCCTGTTGGGCTTAGGGGGTGGTTGTGAAATGGGTGGAAAGAAGCCATCCCAGAGGGATGTTGTTTTCATATTTTTTCTATAATTTTTAGTGTGTGGGTCATTGACAAAATTGTTTTTAGAATTTTTCTTCTATTATATTTATCTCCTTTTAATCTCTGTATCTTAGTATTAAGGCATTAACAGTGGAGTCATGAGTGTCGCGTGGAATAATGATTTAGACTTCCACCCAAGTCCACCCAGAGGACCATCCCTGAAGTGGTTTTGTGATGGTGGCTCCACCTGGTGGCTCTCCTAGGAAACTCCTCCTCCTCCCCACCTTTTCTTTCTCCCGGGGAGAATCTTGGGCAGGATGCCTTTGGTTCCTCTGATTTAGTGTTCTCAGTCCATGCAATTCCATCTCAGACCTACGGCCTCTCACATTATACACATGTTCTCTTTAGCTCCTTTCCTTTCTCTTCTGATGTTTGCTCCTTGAACTCATAGAATCTGTTTCTCCATCCTTGTTCCATCTGTTTTACCCCTACTGACCAGGATCATTGTTGATAAGCATAAAAAAAAAAAAAAGACTCCTATAGGCATGACTCTAGGTATAGATATTAATTTGGACACAATAAAGAATTACACTAAAATCCATGTTGGTAAGCCATGGTCTCCTCCTTAATAGCTCCAAGTAGCCCTAACTACTTCTGCACTTCTTGTTGAACCCACTTTTCCTCAAAGGAGCAGTATTTTATTACTGATGTTGTTTTCAGTTGTCAGCAGGTGGTGAAATAAAGAGCCAACTGACTTTGCTGGCTTCATTATCGTTTGTCACTTCTCTACAGGATGCCCCTTCCTGCTTAGGCATGGGCTGCCCCCCTGCCCCACTCTGGGTATACCACCAAGCATAAGTGTTCTTGATAAATAAATTTGTTTCTTCTTTAATTTCATTGTTTAAAATTTTTTTACTTGATGACATTGCAGATGTGCCTTGTTTTAGCTACATTATGGGTTAGTCTGGGAACTTAATCACCACTTATGACTTTGTTTCTATGAGAAAAAGATTTGGAGTTCTAAACACTGTGCATAGTGCATAACCCACTTGTAAATCTGACTTGATTTTTTATTTTGTTTTTATATTGCTGACGTAAAGCCTTAGGTACCTTTTAAAAGTCAGAGAGTCCATATAAGTGGGGATAACTGAAGTTTTCTCATGTCGTAGAGGAGTTTACAATTCACATGGTGCAGAATGCTGGAATTGTACAAGCTCTGTGCAATACACCAGGCTCCAAGGATAGCTCTGGGTTCAGCCACATTGCACCATTGTACACAGTGCTTATTTTCACAAGTCCTGAGTTGGACCTTGGTGTGCCCAAGTTTGTAGTATAAGGCATGTTGTAATAAAAGAGGGTGCTGTTGTGTATTTCCATCTATTGGAGAGGAGACCATGCAACAAGCTCAGATAGATGTTGGCCAGCATTTCCCAGCGCATGTTGTGCAGAATTGTAGCCCTATAAAATATTCCACAAAAGGGGGAGAAAGAGAGAGGTAAGGACATAGAGAGAGAAAGTTGGCTGTCTGGATAAATAACTTTTGTGTACAGCCGCACGCACTAGCACCCTCCTAGAGACTAACACATGAATTAGCGTCTTGCAGGCTCTCAGATGTCCTATGTAAGGAAACCTGCTTCTCTTTGACCACCGAACCACGTTTTACTGAACACTAGTTAGGACTCTGCTTTGGGGTGTGCTGGGCTTTAAAATGCAGAGCAAGGAGCTGTCTAAGCATGTCCAAGATCATCTTCAGAATCTACCGTGCACAGGTAATGTTAGAGTGAGTGAGCATAGATGGTGGTGCTGGCACTGTAAGAAATGACTGATGATGCTTCTCAAGCCCATGGCCGTGAAAAAACAAGTTAGATGATGCTACGAGAATATTCCCCAAATCTAAAACTTGAGAGCCAGTCTTTTTGGTAGTTTTTCAAGTGACAAGCTGAAAGAGATTTTTTACCTTGATCGTTGTTTGGGTCCTTGTATCTAGAAGTGTCCCCCTGGGCTGGGCTTTGGCAGGAAAAGTGGGCTCAGTGGGCGGACCCAGTGAACTGTGAGGCCAGGTCCACCTGGGACTTGAGTCAGGACAGAACCTGGGAATCCAGGGGCGGATTTTATAATGATGACAGAATGGTGGTCCCCTGTAGTCAAAACATTCCCATTTCCTTCTCTATCTGCTTTGATAGAAATGCAGCGAATCTTAGCTTTTCCTGATACCATTAAAGCCTGATTGGACATGGAGAAGAGCTTTGTTCATTCTCTCCCCTTCCTCATGAAAGAGGCGGCCATTTTGAGTTCAGGTGATGAACCCACCTGTGGGGCTATGAGGACAAGCCATGTAGCCTGAGGTTTCAGAGTTCTGGAATCATAGAATTCCTGAGGTGGCTGAGGTCCCTGATAGTGACCCAGCCTTTGGCCTGATACAGGGACCCATGGTGTCTCTGCCCAGGGAACCTGAAAGGACATGCCTGTGGTCTGGGGGACTGACCTTTGCTAAGGCCCACATGGGCTTCTCCTTTTCAAAGGGAGGGGAGTGTTCTCGGAAGAGAGCTGGTAGGTTAATTGAAAAAAGTTAATTAGAGGTATTGTACTGGGACAGTAGCTGTCCTCACTTGTGGAGAAAGCCCTGGAAAGGGGGCCTTTTCTTCTGAAGTTTCCTTATTCTCTTTTAATTACACAGATTGGTCCTACTGGTCTGTCATCACAGCCTGGTGCCCCCATGTCACCTGCAGGCTCAGCTTAGTCTTTGGACTTGTGGCTTTTTGTGCTTGTGAAGCTCTGGGACTGTTACGCCCTGAACAATGAGGACATTTCATGGCCCATCTTCCTAACCCACTGTCAAGCTGACAGCAGGCCCAGTTACAGTGCTAGGTGGACCACCCTTTTGTCCCCACCTAGAAAGGGAAAGAAAGAACAGCTTAAAGCTTCCCCTGGGGGTGTGTGTGTGTGTGCACGTGGCGGGGGAAGCACATTAGAAGAGGACTAAACTGCTTGTTCCATTAGTGTTTCTCTGGAGACCTGAATAAGCTCAGTGGCAGCAGGGCCTTGTTGCAGGAAAAATGGCTGTAGGCAGAGTCCAGACCCCCCTTCTGCTACATCCCCAAAGTTTCTGTGGGACTTTGGGCAACTCTCAATACTCTGTTTTCTGATCTGTAAAATAAGGAGATTACTCTTGTTAATTTCCTTAGGGAAATTGTGAGGATAAAAATTAGGAAAGAGAATAAATTTAGGGGCAGAGGGTGGTAATAGATTGAAGTAGGGTGGGGAGTCACTCCCTGAATATAGTAGTAGTTGTTATTAAAAATGATAAACTGCTAGTAAGACCCCAGAGTGTTGGGAAGAAATTATTGATATATGGAAACTAATAAAATAAAGTGTTGTTTCCATGAAGCAACCAGTGATCAGATGTGCACGGAGCATTCTCCAGGATAGAGTATATGCTAGGCTATAAAAGAAGTCTCAATAATTTTAAAAGGATTAAAATCATGCAAAGTATGTTCTCCGGCCACAGTGGAATGAAATTAGAAATCAACAACAGAAGGACATTTGGGAAATTCACAAATATATGGAAATTAAACAACATACTCGTAAATAACCAGTGGGTCAAAGAGTCCACAAGGGAAATTTTAAAATACTTTGAGGGACTTCCCTGGTGGTCCAGTGGTAAAGAATCCGCCTTACAATGCAGGGGACGCGGGTTCAATCCCTGGTCAGGGAACTAAGATCCCACGTGCCATGGGGCAGCTAAGCCCTCGTGCCACAACTATTGAGCTCACATGCCTCAGCTAGAGCCTGCGTGCCGCAAAACTACAGAGCCCTCGTGCTCTGGAACCCACGCACCACAACTAGAGAAGAGAAAGCCCTCACGCCACAACTAGAGAGAAGCCCACGTGCCTCAGTGAAAGATCCTGCATGCCTCAACGAAGATCCCGCGTGCCGCAGCTAAGACCCAACGCAGCCTAAAATAAATAATAAATAAATCGTTTTTTAAAAAGGAAAAGAAAAAAATAAAATACTTTGAAATGAGTGAAAGTGAAAACACAGTATTTGAAAATTTATTGAATGCAGCTAAAGCAATGCTTTGAGTGAAATTTATAGCTGCAAATGCCTATATTCACAAAGAAAACAGATCTCAGATCAATAGCCTAACTTATTTTTCCAGCTTTATTGAGATATAATTGACATATAACACTGTGTAATTTTAAGGTGTACAACATAATGGTTTGATATACATATATAGTATGAAATGATTATCACAGTAAGGTTACTTAACACATCCTTCACCTCACATCATTACTTTTTTTTTTTTTTTTTTGGTTGTGGTGGTGGTGAGAACATGTAAGATTTGTCTTTCTGTGATTTATTTCACTTAGCCTAATGCCCTCAAGGTTCATTCATGTTGTCCTTATTTTTTATGGCTGAATAATATTCCTCTGTGTGTGTGTGCATGCGCATGTGCGTGCGTGTGTTTGTATCACATTTTTAAAATCCATTCTTCCATCAGTGTACACTTAGGTTGTTTCTGTCGTGAATAATGCTGCATTGAACATCGGGGTGCAGATATATCTTTGACACAGTGATTTAATTTCCTTTGGATATATACTAGAAGTGGGATTGTCAATAGCCTAACTTTTTACCTTAAGAAATTAGAAAAAAGAAGGGCAAACTAAACTCAAAACAAGCAGAAAGAAGGAAATAATAAAGATGAGCATGGAAATAAACGAAATAGAGAATAGAAAAACAGTATAAAAAAAATCACTGAAACCAGAAGTTTCAGTTGGCTCTTTGAAATGGTCAGTGAAACTGATAAAGTTTAGCTACGCTGATCAAGAAAAAAGGAGAGAAGACTTAAACTACTAATATGAGAAACTAAAAAAGGGACATCCCTATTCATCTTAGAGAAATTAAAATAATTATAAGGGAATACTACGAATAACTTATACACTGCTGGTGGGAATGTAAAATGGTACCTCTGCTTTGGAAAACAGTGTAGCATTTCCTCAAAGTTTTAAGTATAGTTACCATATGATCCAGCATATCACACCGAGGAAGAATGAAAACATATGTCCACACACAAACTTGTAGACAAATGTTCACAGCAACATTATCCCTAATAGCCAAAAAATGGAAACTACCCAGATGCCCATCAACTGATGAATGGATGAACAAAATGTGGTTTAATCCATACAATGAAATATTATTTGGTGATAAAAAAGAATGAAGTACCGATACATATTACAACATGGACGGGCCTTGAAAACACTATGCTAAATGAAGGAAGATACAAAAGATCTCATATTATATGATTCCATTTATATGAATGTCCAGAATAGACAAATCCCTAGAGATGGAAAGTAGATTAGTGTTTGCCCAGAGCTGGGTGTGCGGATGGAAAGTGACAGCTAATGGGTGTGAGGTTTCTTTTTGGGGTGACAGAAATGTTCTAAAATTAGGTTGTTGTCGTGGTTGCACAATTCTGTAAGTACATAAAAACCATTGAATTGTACACTTAAAATGGGTGAATTTTCTGGTATATAAATTATATCTCAGTAAAGCTGTTTAGAAGAAAAAAGATTACCACACAAATTAGTGTTAAAATGCAGCATCTGGTTGTGCCTGTCTGTCCATCTCTTTCTCTTTTCCGTCCTCTGCCATTACCCCCTCCCAGCTGAGGGACAAGATGTGTCACTCCATTTATTCAAGTCTTTACAAATTATATATTTCTCAGTGAAGCTTTATTTTTTCCTCACCCAATCAGTTGCCTAGGAGATGGTGAGTCTGAGGGATCAAAAAGACACTGTTTTGCTAGAGATGACCTAAATATTAGGTAATCGATTTGAGAAGGGTAGAGAACTGATGGTGGCATTCTATTGTTCATTTCTCGAGGAAAAAAAAAGAAAAAGAGTTTCCTGTAAATCAAAAGTCAAACTTCTTATATTCTAAGTTCTGTGCTTCATAGACAGAGCCTTTGCTGGAAAGGAAAGAATCCATTTATGGTTCCAGTTTTTCTTGCCATTGTCAGTAACTCTGCGTTGGCCATTTTTGCTCCTAAATCTTTATCTGCAGCTCTGATGATTTCTTTAGGAAAGATTCTTAGATGTGGAAACACTGGACAAAAGCATGTATATATTTTATGGGACTTTAAGTTGTTATCAAATCGATTTCTTGAAGGCTTACCCCACCGCCAGAAGTGCGGAGAGTGCTTATTAGTGTTTTTAGCTGGAATTTCTTTGATTAATAGGGTGCTTGAACATTTTTTTCCCTCTGTTGTTTGTTGGTATTCTTGGCTCTTACGTTGAGATCTGTGTATTTTTCTTACTGATTAGTGTGTTATTCCTTTGTCATTCACGGCAGATTGTGCTTCCCGGTTTGTGGGCTTTTCATTTTATTTACAATTGGTTTTGATGTACAGAAATAGTACATTGTTATGCAGATTCGTATATTGATGTTTTCTTTGGAGATTTTCTCTGAATAAGTTCTCACCTAATTTTTTGTCTCCCTTATACTGGCTTCATTTTTTACTTCCAATTTTTAATTGATATGGAATTTTGATATATAGTATGAGGTTAGTGTGCAAATTGATTTTTCTTTTGCAGTAGCCACTTTTCCAGGACCATTTATTAAATAATCCAGCCCCCCATTAATTTTTGATACATCGTTTATCATACAAATTCTTTTGGACTTTCAATTCTATACCATTAATTTGTCTAACCATTCTTGTATCAATATAGTTAACTATGGTGGCTTTATAATATAATATGTTTTAATATATGGTATGGCTTTTTTTCTTTTAGATAATCAAACTTTATCTATTTATTTGTTCATTAATTCAAAAATATTATTGAGTACCAGTTTGTGCTAACCATTATGTTAAGTGTTGTGATACAGTGGTGAGTAAAGCAATAGTAGACACCCTCCCTCCTCTCCTTCAATTCTTTTTTTTTGGGAAGACCACAACAAAAGCAAAAATGATTGCAATTACCAAACACGAAACACACTCATACTATGTCATAATATTGACATTCAGTCCAGTAATCTTCCACCGTAACAGCTTCTTTACTTTGCAGTGAGAATTGATTTGTATATTTTTTGCCTCTGAGTCCTTGTCGGATTTTTTTTTTTATTCAAACAGGAAGTCACAAAAATTATAATCATTCTCATCAGTTCACTCAGTCCCATGTAATTAATGTTTTTTTCATCTTGATCTTTTGTTGGCACTTTTATGAATTCATCAGTTTTCCATTAGAGTTCTGAAAATGCTTATTCATTCAGTTCAGCAGTATAGTCTGTTACCAGAAACCTGTACTTTTCAGAGTCTTTTCCGTGAATTCCTTGAAGATGAAACCCTTTTATAGGAACATTTTTGCGAAAGCATCAGAGTACACCCAGAACTCTCTATAAATGAAAAAAGACTTAAAAATGACCACGGTTAAAGATTTGATGAAAGTTCATAATAATGCAATTGACAAGGAAATTTAGTTATTTCTGAGATGTACATTTTAAAGGAATAACTAGAATTATGACTTATAACATTATACCAGAACATATAAGATTTTTAGAAATTTCATGTAATGCCTGAAACATTTATATTAACATATTTCCATACAAATAACCCAAAGAAATTTTAGTATTAGTTGTTTTTTTGTTTCTTTGTTTTTATACTGCAGGTTCTTATTAGTCATCAATTTTATACACATCAGTTATACATGTCAATCCCAATCACCCAATTCAGCACAACACCATCCTCACCCCACCGCAGTTTTTCCCCCTTGGTGTCTATACGTTTGTTCTCTACATCTGTGTTTCAACTTCTGCCCTGCAAACTGGTTCCTCTGTACCATTTTTCTAGGTTCCACATACATGCGTTAATATATGATATTTGATTTTCTCTTTCTGACTTACTTCACTCATTATGACAGTCTCAATTTTGTTCCTTTTTATGGCTGAGTAATATTCCATTGTATATATGTACCACATCTTCTTTATCCATTCGTCTGTCAATGGGCATTTAGGTTGCTTCCATCACCTGGCTATCGTAAATAGTGCTGCAATGAACATTGGGGTGCATGTGTATTTTTGAATTATGGTTTTCTCTGGGTATATCCCCAGTTGTAGGATTGCTGGATAATATGGTAATTCTATTTTTAGTTTTTTAAGGAACCTCCATACTGTCCTCCATAGTGGCTGTATCAATTTACATTCCCACCAACAGTGCAAGAGGGTTCCCTTTTCTCCACACCCTCTCCAGCATTTGTTGTTTGTAGACTTTCTGATCATGCCCATTCTAACTGGTGTGAGGTGATACCTCATTGTAGTTTTGATTTGCATTTCTCTAATAATTAGTGATGTTGAGCAGCTTTTCATGTGCTTCTTGGCCATCCGTATGTCTTCTTTGGAGAAATGTCTATTTAGGTCTTCT
>NC_041234.1:3939916-3940633 GCF_002837175.3 Physeter macrocephalus | reverse complement strand
CATTTGTTTATTTTTCTTTTTATTTCCATTTCTCTATGAGGTGGGTCAAAAAGGATCTTGCTGTGTTGTATGTCATAGAGTGTTCTGCCTATTTTTTCCTCTAAGAGTTTGATAGTGTGTGGCCTTACATTTAGGTCTTTAATCCATTTTGAGTTTATTTTTGTGTATGGTGTTAGGGAGTGTTCTAATTTCATTCTTTTACATGTAGCTGTCCAGTTTTCCCAGCACCACTTATTGAAGAGACTGTCTTTTCTCCATTATATATCCTTGCCTCCTTTGTCATAGATTAGTTGACCATAGGTGCGTGGATCTATCTCTGGGCTTTCTATCTTGTTCCATTGATCTATGTTTCTGTTTTTGTGCCAGTACCATATTGTCTTGATTACTGTAGCTTTGTAGTATAGTCTGAAGTCAGGGCGTCTGATTCCTCCAGCTCCGTTTTTTTCCCTCAAGACTCCTTTGGGTATTCGGGGTCTTTTGTGTCGCCATACACATTTTAAGATGATTTGTTCTAGTTCTGTAAAAAAATGCCATTGGTAATTTGATAGGGATTGCATTGAATCTGTAGCTTGCTTTGGGGAGTATAGTCATTTTCACAATATTGATTCTTCCAATCCAAGAACATGGTATATCTCTCCATCTGTTGGTATCATCTTTAATTTCTTTCATCAGTGTCTTATAGTTTTCTGCATACAGGTCTTTTGTCTCCCTAGGTAG
>NC_041234.1:3936592-3937538 GCF_002837175.3 Physeter macrocephalus | reverse complement strand
TTGGATGGAATGTCCTATAAATATCAATTAAATCTATCTGGTCTATTGTGTCATTTAAAGGTTCTGTTTCCTTATTTATTTTCATTTTGGATGATCTGTCCATTGGTGTAGGTGAGGTGTTAAAATCCCCCACTATTACTGTGTTAACTGTCGATTTCCTCTTTTATAGCTGTTAGCAGTTGCCTTATGTATCGGGGTGCTCCGATGTTGGGTGTATATATAATTGTTATATCTTCTTGGAGTAGACAGCACATATATGGGTCTTGTTTTTGTATCCATTCAGCAAGCTTGTGTCTTTTGGTTGGAGCATTTAATCCATTCACGCTTAAGGTAATTATCGATATGTATGTTTGTATGAACATTTTCTTAATTGTTTTGGGTTTGTTTTTGTAAGTCCTTTTCTTCTCCTGTGTTTCCCACTTCGAGAAGTTCCATTAGCATTTGTTGTAGAGCTTGTTTTGTGGTGCGGAATTCGCTTAGCTTTTGCTTGTCTGTAAAGCTTTTGATTTCTCCATCGAATCTGAATGAGATCCTTGACGGCTAGAGTAATCTTGGTTGTCGGTTCTTCCCTTTCATCACTTAAGTATATCATGCCACTCCCTTTTGGCTTGTTAACCTTATGGGAGTTCCCTTGTATGTTATTTGTCGTTTTTCCCTTGCTGCTTTCAATCATTTTTCTTTGTCTTTAATTTTTGCCAATTTGATTACTACGTGTCTCAGCGTGTTTCTCCTTGGGTTTATCCTGTGTGGGACTCTGTGAGCTTCCTGGACTTGGGTGGCTATTTCCTTTCCCATGTTAGGGAAGTTTTCGACTCTCATCTCTTCAGATGTTTTCTCTGGTCCTTTCTCTCTCTCTTCTCCTTCTGGGACCCCTACAATGCGAATGTTGTTGCATTTAATGTTGTCCCAGACGTCTCTTAGGCTGTCTTCATTTCTTTTCATTCTT